>NW_012115055.1:3452851-3552044 GCF_000951035.1 Colobus angolensis palliatus | reverse complement strand
CCTGCCCCCGCCTCTCCCTCCACACCTCTCCGCAAGCAGAGGGAGCCGGCTCCGGCGTCCTCCAGTCCAGAGTGGGGTTCCCACAGTGCAGTGGCGGGCTGAAGTTCTCCTCAAGCCCGGCCCGTGAGGGCCGCAGTGCAGCCGCGGTTCCTGCCCCCGCCTCTCCCTCCACACCTCTCCGCAAGCAGAGGGAGCCGGCTCCGGCGTCCTCCAGTCCAGAGTGGGGTTCCCACAGTGCAGTGGCTGGATGAAGGGCTCCTCAAGCACGAACAGAGTGGACGCGGAGGCCGAGGAGGCGCCCAGAGGGAGCGAGGGTTGCTAGCACGTTGTCACCTCCAAGTAAAGGTAGGTATGTAAAAAAATGATTTTTAAATAAATATGTATGCATGTACATTTTTATTACAATTTTACATTTACGTTTCAGTAATTGTTTTGTTTAAAAACGTCAGGGTTTTATTTTTTATTTTTTATTTTTTGACGGAGTTTCGCTCTTTTGCTCAGGCTGAAATGCAGTGGTGTGATCTCGGCTCACTGCAACCTCCGCCTTCTGGTTTCAAGCAATTCTCCTGCCTCAGCTTTCCCAGTAGCTGGGATTACAGGCACCAGCCACCAGGCCCAGCTAATTTTTGTATTTATAATAGATACGGGGTTTCACCATGTTGGCCAGGCTGGTCTCGAACTCCTAACCTCGTGATCCACCTGCCTTGGCCTCCCAAAGTGCTGGGATTACAGGCGTAGGCCACCTCGCCTGGCCTGTTTCTCTTAATATCATGTTACTTGTTGACGTTAGACAGCTAAAGAAAATAATTTTTCCTCATTTCAACATTCCAGGAGTAATTAACATTTTTTAATATAATTAGTTTAGATGTTTAAAAAAACCTTCACAAGGTGATTTTCTCTTACAATTGCTACCATGTTTCCAATTTACAAGATGCATAATTTGTTTCTTACAGTATTTTTCACAATTTCTAAATAAAGTAAGTACATTATATACTTACCCTTTATTTTAAAAAAAGCAGAATTTGTTGTCACCTTTTCTTGGGTCTTCACGATAATAACCTTTTATTTGTTAAGTAGTAATACATGCAGATTTTAGAATTTATGAGGAACTTTGGTTGCTCCTCTGCTGAGAAACTTTGTAACTACCCACCTTAGTTACATTTTAAATATTCTGTATTTGACATGTCTGACTTAATCTCTTTAGTCTTGGTTTGTAGATGGCATTTTGATTGGTTATTTTAATAAATTCTTATGTTATTCTATAGCAAACACTCCTATTTCCACTTGTATCCACCACCTAGATCGATAAATGGCATGTACCATCCACTTTAGAATCTATTTTGATTTTTTTCGTATCTCTTCCTTCCCTCATAAACAAACTTGTTATTTGTATTTGTATAGTTTTAAATTTCTCGGATATTACAATTGGACTCTATAGTTTTGCCTAGTTTGTTTTTTGAGATAGGTATTTTAAGTTCCTTTTAATCTGTAGCACTCCAGTCTCCTTTTTTTTTTTTAATCTATTTGCAAATCATTTTAGGACACTTGAATTATAGTATTCTCTACACTCTGAGTTTTGCTGATTGTATTTATTGGTGCAGTTCAACATATTTCTTATTTTTCTGTATTTCCTGGCAAACTGGCCAGACTTTGCAAGACTTTGCAAGACTCAAACTTTGACTATACATAGTCATGTGATAAATAGTATATACATATGCATATACATCACATTTATATGTGATGTATGTACATATGCATATATATCACATACACATGATGTATGTGGATCACATACATATGTGATACAAAGTAGGGCAACAAAAGGCACATGATGTCTAATTTAATCTGTGATGTTAGGAGCCCTTGATGCTTAATACTTATTTCAATTTGTTAATATGTAGTTTATATGTATTTAATGTATTCACTGTGGTGGTGGTATGATTTTATTTTTTATTCATTTATTAGTTAAGATTTTGCAATAAGAGGATGCGTCCCTCATATATAATTTGATTTCGGATATTACTTGGTACAGTTTATGCAGGAAAGTCAAGACAAATGCTTGCCGTTTATTCTATTTATTAGTTTCCAAGACACTGATTTGCTATCATTTCCCGAAGGTGACTACATAATTTTAAATATTTTTACAAACTCATTATTTAAATATGTTATTTCCAATCCATTATAACTATTGTCAAAATTAAAGCTCAAAATTTCGCATCTCTACCTATTGGAAACCTCAGTACCTTCAGCATATCCCTAGATGCCTGGAAAATATCTCTTGAGATATGATACATCATCATCTTTTATGTTATCTTCTTAATACCTGAAATAAGCTATTTCCCCAAGATGCCTGAAATCATCTAGTGAGGAAAGTCACTGCAAGACTACGGTCTTGAGCATGGATGCTCATTTTTGGTGGGCGACCATTTCTAGGACTTTTTGAGACAACTCATTGACGTTGAATTCAAGTTGAAGACAAGACTTTCATTAAAACATATTCTTGAAAAATCGTGTCTTTTCTTTCATACCAACATTCCTGATCCTTAGGGATACAGGAGATAGTAAAAGTTGATCATTCTATGATTACATACTATTTTTTTCTACCTTTCAGTGCTCATTTCCACAGCAAAGGACCTGTGTGAAAGTTTCTTTAATTCATTTTTATTGTTTAAATTTTATTCATAAGTAGATTCCTCCAGAAGGGCCCATGCATAAAATCAAAGTTTCTACTTTTTGATTGAATTGGTTGAAAGTCAGTTTTGCTGGATATATAATCATCGCCTTATACAGTTGTTCTACCATAAAGTATTCTTATGGATAGTTTTGAAATATAATTTTTATTTCTCATAAATATCATGCTCTTAATTTTATTTTATTTTTTGATGCCCAAATAATATTTTTTTCTTTAAACTACTGAAATATCCCGAATTGGTATTCTCAGTTGTGTGGTGTGCCATTTCAGTAATATTTTCAAAAGTTTCAGGGAGTTTCCTTGAATTATTGTGTTTAGCGTATTTTCTATTTCCTTCAATTGTCTTCTTTAGAGAATTCCATTATCTCTAAGTTACAGGTTAACTATATGATACTGTTACCTTTAATATTTGGCACTTTCTCTTAACTAATTTTTATCTTGCACATTTTCTTTTTCTAAAGGAAGTATTTCTTGTTTTGTCTTTCAAATTTAAGGTCTATTATCAGTTTAGAATATATTTTATGTATAGTTTGTGTGCAGTGTTATGTAGAGCTCAAGGTTACTTTTTTCCTACATAAAATGGAATACTAAACCGCAATGAGAAAGAATGATCTAAAACATGAATGAATTTCAACCACAAAAAAATTAAGTAACGGAAGGCAGACACAAAACACATTCTGTAGGATTCCACCCACAAAACATAAAAATATGCAAAACTACTTTATACTGTTAAAAGTAGAGACAATGATTGTTCTTGAGAATTAGTTACCAAGGGTTAATAAGGGGCCCTTATGGGTACTTTTATAGTCGTTTCTGGTCTAGTGATGCTTATGTGGGTCTGTTAATTAGTGAAAATAAAACAAGTTTAAGTGTATGATTTGTGCACTTTAATGCATAAGTATTATAGTATGTCTATGCAATTTTACACCTTAACATTGTGCAAAGTGCAAAATCTACATCTTAAGTAGCCTTTGCATTGAATGCCTGATAGTAGTGTATCTATGCAATTTTATTTTGATTAGTGTCAAATTTCAGTACGTTTTCTTATATTTTTACTTTCACCTTTTTAATGTTTATATTTAAAATGTGTCTCTTATGAGCATATTGTTCTTATGCCAGTATCATAGAATGTTTTAGGATTTCTCTTTAAAGTACTCAATTGATACATAACATGTTCATTAAATTGATGTTGGCTTGTATATACTGATTTAATATTTGTGTTCTAATTATTTCACCTGTTTTATGTTCCTCCTACGTCGTTTCTTTCTTTCTTTTAAGAATTTTAATTACCCCTTTCTTAAAATGGTTGAATGATTCTTTCCAATCTGTAACTTCTAAATGAGTATCATAATCACACATAATGATAATGTTCCTCTTGAACATAGAAACTGTTCCTTGCGTTTGCAGGAGGGATTTAGATGAACAACATTTTTTTTTCTGAGCAAAAACAACTCTATCCCATCCAGTAATTTTCTCCCCTTAAGCTACCTTTTAAATCTGATTGCAATGAATTCTTTCTGATATTTATTTTCCTTTTTCAACTCATTTTCTGTTATAACATCTTCTGTTGTATTAGTTAATTTTTGTCTTTTCCCTTGTTTCTGTAATGTTTTAATTCTTTGTTAAGAAAATATTATAGATTCAGGGACTACATGAGTAGGTTTGTTTTAGGGATATATTGCGTTAAGGGTAAGGTTTGGGCTGCCAGCTTCATCCATGTTGCTGCAAAATATATCATGTCATTCTTTTATGGCTGTGTGGTATTCTGTGATGTGTGTATGCCACATTTTCTTTATTCAGTCCTCTGTTGATGAGCATTCAGGTTGATTTCATGATTTTGCTATTGTGCATAGTATGGCAATCAATAAATATACAGGCGCAGACTTTTTAATATAATGATTTATTTTCTTCTGGTAGATAGCTGGTTGTGGGATTGCTTGGTCAAGTGGTAGTTCTGTGTTTTGTTCTTTGAGAAATCCCCATTTTTTTTTTCTGTAAAGGTTGTACTAATTTAAATTCCCACCAACAGTGAATAAACATTCCCTTTTCTCCACAACCTGCTAACATCTGTTGTTTTTTGACTTTTTAATATTAGCCATTCTGACTAGTATGAGAGGTGATATTTTTAAAATGTTTAATATTTGTGGCTATATAGATATATATATTTATGAGGTCCATGAGATAATTTGATACAGGCAGACAATGAGTAATAATCATATCAGGGTAAATGGGGTTTCCATCACCTTAAGTGTTCATCCTTTGTGTTACAAACACTCTAGTTATACTCTTTTAGTTGAAAAGATACAATTCAGTTGTTCATTGACTACAGTCACTCTGTTGTGCTATGAAATACTAGATCTTATTCATTCTTTCTAACTATTTTTTCTACCCATTAACAATCCTCACTTCCCCCCATCCTCTCCAGTGCATTTCTCTGATGATTAGTGATGTTGAACATTTTTTCGTATGTTTACTGGACACTTGTATTATGTCTCCTTTGAGGAATATCTGTTCATATCTTTTGCAAAATTTTAATGAAGTTTTTTTTTATCGACTTGAATTTCTTATAAATTCTGAATATTAGTCTTTCATCAGATGCATTTTTTGAAAATATTTTCTTCCATTCGGTAGGCAGTCTGTTTACTCTGTTGATTATTTCTTTTGCTCTGCAGAAGCTTTTTACTTTAATCTGTTCCCACTTGTCTATTTTAATTTTTGTTGCATTTGCTTTCCTCATATTCTCACATTTCAAAACCAGTCATGCCTTCCCAACAGTCCCCCAACATCTTAACTCATTTCAGTATTAACTCAAAAGTCTACAGTCCAAAGTTTCGTCTTAGACAAGGCAAGTCCCTTCCACCTATGAGCTTGTAAAATCAACACAAGTTAGTTACTTTCTAGATATAATGGGGGTACAGACATCGGGTAAATACAGCCATTCCAAGTGGGAGAAATTGGCCAAAACAAAGGGGCTACAGGCCCCATGCAAGTCCAAAATCCAGTGGGGCAATCAAATCTTAAATCTCCAAAATGATCTCCTTTGACTCCATGTCTGACATCCAGGTCACACTGATGCAAAAGGTGGGTTCCCATGATCTTGAGCAACTCCATCCCAGTGGCTTTGCAGGGTACAGCCTCCCTCCTGGCTGCTTTCAGGGACTGGCATTGAGTTTCTGCTACTTTTTCAGGTGCACAGTGCAAGCTGTTGGTGGATCTACCATTCTGGGGTCTGGAGGACAGTGGCACTCTTCTCAGAGCTCCACTAGGCAGTGTCCCAATAGGGACTCTTATGTGAGGACTCATATTCCACACTTCCATTCTGCACTGCCCTAGTAGAGTTTCTCTATGAGGGCCCTGCCCCTGCAGCAAAATTCTGCCTGGGCATCCAGGTGTTTCTGTACATACTGTGAAATCTAGGCAGAGGTTCCCAAACCTCAATTCTTGACTTCTGTGCACTCGTAGACTCAACACATATGGAAGCTGCTTAGGCTTGGTACTTGCACCCTCTGAAACCACAGCCTGAGCTCTATGTTGGGGCCTTTGAGCCACAGCTGGAACAGCTGGGATGCAGGGCACTAAGTCCCTACATTACACACAGCAAGGGACTGGGCCTGGCCCATGAAACAGTTTTTTCCTCCTAGGCCTCTGGGCTTGTGATGGGAGGGTCTGCCATGAAAACCTCTGACATGCCCTGGAGACACTTTCCCCATTGTCTTGGGGTTTAACATTCAGCTTCTCATTACTTATGCAAATTTCTGAAGCCAGCTTGAATTTCTCCTCAGAAAATGGGATTTTATTTTCTGTAAAATTGTCGAGCTGCAAATTTTCCAAACTTCTGTGTTCTGCTTCCCTTATAAAATGAAATGCCTTTAGCAGCACCCGAGTCACCTCTTGAATGCTTTGCTACCTAGAAATTTATCCTGCCAGAGACCCCAAGTAATCTCTCTCAAGTTCAAAGTTCCACAGATCTCTAGGGCAGGGGCAAAATGCTGCCAGTCTCTTTGCTAAAACACAAGAGTCACCTTTGCCCCAGTTCCCAACAAGTTCCTCATCTCCATCTGAGACCACTTGAGCTTGGATTTCATTGTCCGTATCACTATCAACATTTTGGTCAAAGTCATTCAACAAGTCTCTAGGAAGTTCCAAACTTTCCCACATTTTCGTATCATGAGAACAGCACAGGAAAGATCCGCCCCCATGATTCAGTTATCTCCCACTGGGTCCTTCCCATGACATACGGGAATTCAAGGTGAGATTTGGGTGGGGACACAGCCAAACCGTATCAATCATTTTAACAATATTGACTCTCACAATCGATCAGCATGGCATGTTATTTTATTTGTTTGTGTCATCTATTATTGAATGATATTTTGCAGTTCTCCTTGTACAGATCACACCTCCTAGGTTGAAGATGTTCCCAGGTATTTTATTTCTTTAATGGCTGTTGTAAATTGGACTGCATTCTAAATTTTTTCTATTCTTTCTCCAAATATCTGAGTTATTGTGGCTCTGATTCAAGCTTTTTTTTTTTTTTCCTCTTCTTTTCCTTCATTCTCTTAAAGTCTATTAGGTGTTTTAAAATACTAGGTTATGGTTTTGTTACTTTAATGGACACAATTTTCTGAGTTAATACCTGGAGAGATACTATTCTGTTCTCTATTCTTTCTGGTGTTTTAATACTAACTCTGGAATTTGAACTCAATAATATTCTCTTTTCTGACTTCATGTGAAATTTTCCTAAACTTGAAAATGAAGGAGTTTTCAGTAGAGCTTTTTAACTTCCTAGAGTTCTATCTTCTGCTGTTTCCAAGAAGTGTCCAAACATATGGCACCTTTTGTTTAATTTTTGTGATTTCCTGGTGTTATTATCCTGTGCTGTTTTGGTCAAGAGCCTTCTCTTTTCTCTGTCTCTATTGTCCTTTTCCTACTCAATTTGATTGCATTTTCAGGGGTATTTTGTCCATACTTAGTGTTGTCTTAGAGTGGAGCACTGAGAGGAAAGGGATGGTAGTTTATCAGGATTAGTTAGCTAAAGCCACATCAGGTCATCTTACCATAGGCCCCTTGTACTAACTCACAACTGGAAAAGGTAAAACTTACCCCTGTTTCAGCTGCTGTTCTCCAACATACTTTTCTCATAAATACCTGTTGGTTATTTTGAATTGTTTTGCCAAATCTGTCAGGTGCTGTTTTCTCCTGTATAGGTTTACAGATTTTGACACCAGGGCTAGTATAATTTATGAGGCCTAGTGCAAAAATGAAAACATGAAAACATTTTTTCAAAAATAAGAATTAAAGATAGTGATGGCAGAGCATTAAACCAATTATGGGGCAAGAAAAAGTAACATGTCCTTGAAGCAACCTCTGTCTGATAACAGGTAGGTCTTATGTCTCTTGGTGGTTTGTCCTCACTCACTGGTGTTCTATCTTTCATAGGAACATCATCAGTAAATTTTCTTTTAAGTTTGCCCACAGAGTTTAGTTTTGTTATGTTTTGTCTTTCGTAATGTAAAAATTATTCTGGATTTAAAAATTATGTTCTGGTCCCTGTCATCTTCTCACACACCTTCTATTTAAAATAAATAAAATAAAGAACCCTGTTAAACAGATTTATTTAGTGTTAAAGTCCTATTTACCCTAAATTAAAATTGTCTATAAGATTTAAATGAATATTGGCATGTTGTTCTTCTTGTATTACCAAGTTTGCATTTTACTTTATGAAAAAAATTTGTCCACCTTTTTAAGAATTATTAGTGCATCTAACAATAGAAGTGTTTTAGTTTGGACTAATATACTACACATCTGTGTAACTGCTCTTTAATAGTTCATATCTTTGGCAAAAAAAAAAAATTTCTTTTTTTCAAATTTTCAAATTTTTCAAATTTTTAGTAGCAGAACAAAATCGAACCTTACTTTTTCCTAAGATAACAGTTGAATGCAGTTAGTTTGCTCAGCAGTTTAAGTGGCTACAGTCAGTAGAAACTGTGAGGGGCCTAGGCTGATAGAGGACCTGCCTTCTCCAGTAAGTGTTTCACCAGATTGCCCTGGAAGGCTGTAGAGGCAGAACAGGAAAGAACATAAAAAACTGAGTAATGAGTGTCACCTAGTGATGAGTGACACTTAGTAATGAGTGACATCTAGTGTCACCAAGACAGTCTGATAATTTCTGTCCAACTGCATGCCCCCACACCCCCACCAATTACATGGATTTAATGAAAATGTGTTATTTTTCTAGGGCTGCCAGAACATACTACCACAAACAGAGTGGCTTAAAAACATAAATTTATTCTCTCACAATTTTGGAGGCTAGAAGTTTGAAATCAAGGGGTCACCAGGGTCGTGTTCATGCCACAGGCTCTAGGGAAAATCCTTCCTTGCTTCTAGCTTCTGATGGTTTCCTGTGATTTTTGGCATTCCTTGGTTTATGAAAGAGTAACTCCAAACTTTGCCTCTGTCCTTACAAGGCCTTTTTTGTGAAACTCTCTGTGTCCCTGTGTCTCCAAATCTCTCTTTCTTAGGACACTAGTCATTGGAATCAGGGTCCAACCTAATCCAGTATGATCTCATCTTTATTAAATCTGCAAAGTCTCTATTTATAAATAAAGTACCATTCAGAGGTACTGGGGATTAGGAACTAAACATTATCATTTGTGGAAGGCACAGTTCAACCCACACCAGTCAGATAATCTCTGCTACATTCAGTTGTGACTTCAACTTGAAGGTCTTTTCTCATGAATAACATAAACTATTTTCAATTTAAAAAGAGAAAGCAAAGATATTACTTGAATAATACCCTAAAACATTTGTCGTTGTAGATATTATCGTCAACATACTGAAATTGTGGTTTTATCTTTTTATAAAGACCATGTTGGCACATTTTATAATCTCGTGATTTCTGAAGAGTATGTGATAAGCTATTTTCCCTGTCCATTAATATCCTGACAACAGAATATGAATATTACAAGAGTTGAAAATTAAAAGAGAAATCGATAGAAGCAGTATTCGTTCACTGATAAAATGGTATCGCCAAATGACATCTTGAAGTCTAGCATCACACTTCTGAGTTGAGTACTCTGAGTTTGAAAAAAAAAATAGTCTAAAATTTTTGGTAGACAGTATCCAAGTATTATGCTGGATATTTGAGGAATGACATTACTGGAAATGATACCACTTGGCGGCTGCTCACCAGATAATGCCTTTTTCTTTTGGTCTTTGAATAAACCCTTAATAACATGACACCATACTTACAATATGTAGGCTTTACTTACTGGGTTAATCTTTTCTCATTGCTTTTTAAACAAAATATATTATCTCTTTCTTGCTAGTTATAGAGCAATTACCAGATGAAAAATAAAAAAGCAGTTATTAATATGGGCTTTTAGGAATACTTCTGAAGTGGCCTATAAACAGACATAGTAACATTTAAATAAAACAATTTCTAAAATCTCAATTTCTGTATACTTTATATATTATACATTATATGTTAAAATGGATATGCCAGAGAATTAATTTGTATTTAAGGCTCTATATGGCCTCTTTTCCCACTGTGTACAAATAAGCATCTGCCATTTTCCAAAACAAAATTATCAGCTATTTTGAATCTCAATGAAATACATTGCACCTAGTGGAGGACAAGTAACATTTTGCTACTGGTTGTAATATTTAAAAAGTTACACATTAATTGACTGGGTAAACCCTCCTGGTTTGTACTTCATGTGTTTTCCAGTTACTTGCTCTTGAAAATCCTGAAGAAGGATATAATTAAGTTGTAAAATAATGAGTTATTTTAAAAATTTATTGATTGTATGATTTTTGCCCAGAATTTGAAAGTTTGAGGAAACAACTGTCACTGTTATAACAAAGCACCTTCTATTCTTATGATCTTATTTGAGCAAATGTTTTCAGAGTTTGTACTTATTAATACTGAAAATGAAGAATTAAGTGTATCCTAAAAAACTGTTACGTTCTAAAATTTAAAGACATAGAGTCTGAAATGGACAAAATGTAAAAATGAATAAAGCAAACCTCAAATTTCCACCCCATGTGGATGTGGGTTGCAAATAAGAAACAGGAATATCCATTTTTATGTTGATTTTACAGTCTGCATCAATATAATCTGGTCTGGATTTGTCTTCTGTAAGGGCGAGATCCTACTAATATTACTGGACATCCATGAAAATGATGGAGTACAAACTCCACCACTCCATAAAAGCAATTTAAAAACAGGCAAAAATCAGTTAGAATCAAGTTTTTAGAGCACTAGAAACTAACCAAGAGTATGGACTCAAGAGTAGGAACACTTTTTCAAGAAAAGGGTTGAATTTCGGTTTGAAAAAACAGCCAGTGTTACGGTATTTTAGTTTACCAAAGTCCCATTTTCACTCTCCAACTGAGTAGTAGCTGTGAAGAAACAGCCTGCGCTTCTGGCAGCAGTATCAGATGAAACATAATGGACTTCATTTTTAAAGAATTGCAACTTTTGTTTTCACCTGTCTGGTAGACTCCTTGGAAGTCACATCATGGAATGTGGAAGTCACAACCATGGAAGTCACTACTTCCTTGGAAGCAGTTCATCGTGATGAAGCTGCTACCCAGTGGGTATTTGAAGAAAACATAGGTAGGCAAATGCTTTAGTCAGAGCTGTCTAATGCAAAGGATTACAGTTGTGGCAAACAATAGAATAAACGAAAAGCTTAATAGGAGAGGTTGAAGAATGAGATGCTTTAGGGAAATAAGGGCTTTGAGAAGATCTGACGTATTCTAGAGAATTTATAAGGCCAAGTGCATGCCCAGAATTCTGCACATGCTCAGAAGAGACTAGATGAAGCGTTAATGTCTAACTCCTCCTCCTCCTCCTCTTCCTCTTCCCTCTTCTTTCTCCTCCTCCTCCTCCTCTTCCTCCTCCTCCTCTTCTTTCTGTTCTTTACCTTGAGGCTATGTGAAAGGGGTAAATAAGGATAACATGAGGCTATAAATGATGTAGCTTCATGTTGGGCATTTCTAACATACCATTTCTAACATACCACAGTCACTCTGCAGAAGTGGGGAGATTTTACTGTTGTGCCAAACACTAAAGGAAATTTCTGTCCAATCATTAGATGTCCAGTAAGCTGATGGAAAAAAAGGTATCTGTAACCACATACAACACAGAATATATCCCAGGCCAGTAGGCAGTGGGATTAAATATTCAATTTTCATAAAGAAAAATACCCACAAAATTTCAACGAATAATTCTAAATCTGGCAAAAACTTCTTTTCAAAAATGGAGGAGATAACCCTCATCCCTTTGAGTATGGGTGGAACCTGTGAATATAATGAGATATTACTCATGTGATTAGGTTACATTGTGAAATACAATTGATTTTAAAAAAGGGAAATTATTGAGGTATGCCTATCCTAATCACCAACAACACGGCGAATATAATGCCACAACTACAAGGAACTGAATTCTCCCAACATGCCAAATGATCTTAGGAGTGATCTTGCCAGTGTAGAACCTCCAGATAATGGCACAGTCAGTCAACATCTTGATTTCGGTATTATGAATTTCTGAACAGAGAACCCAGTTAAAACATGCTAGACTCCTGACACAAGGGAAATGTGAGATAATAAACGTGTGTTGTCTTGAGCTGCTAAGTTTGTGTTTTGTTGTTGTTGTTGTTACACAGCAATAGAAAACTAAAACACCTTGTTTTATGCCTTCTTGTGATTAGGTCATTAGAACTGATAGAGCCTTTAGTCCACTGAACTCCAAGGCATTTATTCCTCATGTGACACTTTGACCCAAGCATGGACAGAAGACCATCCTTGGTTCATTCATGTTGAGAGTATTTGGAATATATTTCTTTCCTTGTTTATGTTTTTATCTTTAGGGAGGGTATTTTAAAATCTATTTAAGTTTGCAAATAGCGAATTTAGTTGAGCCTAGGTATCCTTGGGATTTGGTTCCAGGACCCCCTGTGGATAACCAAATCCATGGATGCTTAAGTGCCTTACATAAAATGGTGTTGTATTTGCTTATAACCTATATACATCCTCCCCTACACTTTATCTCCGGATTACTTACAATACTTAATTATACTGTATTATTTAGGGAATAATGACAATGAAAAAAAATGTTGGTACATGTTTAGTGCAGACACAGTCATCCTTTTATTTAACTTTCCTGAATATATTTGATATGTAGTTGGTCGAATCCATGGATGAAGAACCCAAAATACAGAAGGTTGATTGTGTATACACATGGGTCAGAAATAAAAAAATTTGACAACATTTATAGTGAGAACTTTCCCAGGCTTTCTTACCCTCATCTGCACTGTTTTAATCTGTCTCCTCTTCAAATAACCAATGCTTTTAGTTTCTCGTTATTCTTCTAGAGTTATTTTAAAATGCATGCCTGTGAAAAAGACTATTATTACCAATATTCTTTCTCCTCTTCTTAAAAAATACTAGAATTTTTTACTGGGCACATGACTCTAAGGAGTAAAAACTACAGTCTTAAAGCTCTGTCATAGCTAGATGTGGCCAGGTCAAATATAAGCAGAAGCATATGTGGCAGCTTCCAGGTATGTTCCTTGATATGCAACCTTTGCCTCTTCTGTTTCTCCACCCTGCTTTCTGGAAAGTAGGTGGATGGTAGCTTAGACCAGAGGACAAGGCCATAATCTAAGGATGGCCTGGTGAGTTTGAAGTAAACTGGCTCCAGGAAGTCTCATAGAACAGAGCTAAAAACGCTGTCATCATCTACCTGCCCCCAGTCATTTACGGAGAAAAACAAACCTATGATTAAAAAAAGAGAAATTAAGACCTCCCTAGATAAGCAAAAACTGAGATAGTTTATCACTGAAAGACCTGTACTTCAAGATAAGCTAAATTGAATTGTTTAGGCTGAAATTTAACTTTATGCTACATAAAAACTGCCATATACAAAAGGTCATAGATTGTGTGATTCCATTTATATAAAATTTTTAAAATAGGCAAATTCATAGAGAAAGAGAGTATATTAGTGCTTTCCAGAGGATGAGGTGAGAGGGAAATTAGGAGAGCAGGATTTCTTTTGGAGTGATGAAATTGTTATAGAATTAGCAATGATGGGTGTGCAAGATTATATGAATATGATATAAAAATACTGAGTTACATTTTTTTAATGTTTCA
Organism: Colobus angolensis palliatus; assembly: GCF_000951035.1. Classification (NCBI taxonomy): domain Eukaryota; kingdom Metazoa; phylum Chordata; class Mammalia; order Primates; family Cercopithecidae; genus Colobus; species Colobus angolensis. The sequence continues at coordinate 3,538,198 of NW_012115055.1, read as the reverse complement.
AATGGTAAATTTTATGATATGTAAATTGTTTAGTAAATTATAAACTGGAACTGTTAACTTCCTTATCTATGTCCAATGCCTATACATGATGTGTATATGAAGATAATACACACAAATCACTAATAACAGAATCAATAATGTTCAAAATAACATATCTTTAACCATTGTAAATCTGGTAACTAGTATTTTCTGTAATGTGGGAATACTTATAGTAGAGATATTTCCTTACTCTCAGTAACTGTTTCTTTCTTAAGAAAATTCATGGAAGGATAGAAAAAAATGAAAAACATTTCGTGTCATCAGATTCTTCATTCATTGAAAACAAATTGTCTATTGATTTTTATGAGTCAAGAAATATTTCAGGACATTGGAATACATCAATAAGCAGATGTAGACCCTTATCTTCAATAATAATATAAAGAACACAAGAAACAATAAGTGATGATAATATGAGACAACATGTAAGATGTAGAATGGAATAAAATGATAATTGCTCTGATATAAAAGGGAAAAAAATGGTTATGGATATTGGGAAAACTGGGTTGATAGATAAATTAGGCATGAGAGAAGCATGAAACGTTTCTTAGTTTCTGTGTGGTGTGGTGACTCACATAAGCCTCAAAAGTGTCCTCTTCTGGCACACTTTATGTTCTCTTCCCCCAGGTCCTTGCTCAAGGATATTGACACCAATAACTAAGTTCTAGTGTATTAAGTTTGATACATTGATGTCAGAATTGATTCTTTATTGTCTCTCTGTAGCCAAGTGTTTAGTATATCCTTTATTTTATGTGTATAAATACCTGTTTCCTTTTATCTTATTCGAGTATCCGAAGTTGTGCAAGAGCATCCTAAAATGTCTTCCTGCCTCCAGGCGCAATGCTTGTTTTGTTTCTCGTCTATGTCTTGTAGTCAGATTGAATAAAAAAAGACAACTTTTATCGGGCTGTGTCTATTCAGTTAAAAAGCATCCAGCGGTTCTAAATCACCCAGGTTAAGTTTTAAGTTGCTCCACACAGCACTTGTGGCTCTACTTTATTTCTTGTAACAACATGTTTCAAATTCTGTCTCTTCCATTTACCTCGTGCTACAACCACATCAAATCCTGTTCTTTAATCTGTAACAAAGTCTCTCTGTCACGTTTTAATACCAGGATGTGTAGTTTCTCTTATACTTACTATAATTTATATTTTTCTCTGCTTTTGCTTAGTGATTGTAACTAAGGTCACATTCATTCATATGGAAAGGTCACCTTAAATATAAGTTATAGCTGAATCATTATATATTCCCATCTCAGTTTAAGAAGTAAAATGTAAAAAAAAAAAAAAATAAATAATTCTCTGAAGTTCTCAGTGTTTGATTCCCTTGTCACAAACTTAACAACTCTCTCACTCAGGTAAAAACCATTTAAATGTTTTAAATAGTCTTGATATATATGTAACATTCCTATAAAGTCTGACCTGATGTTGCTTATTGTTGACTAGTGTATAAATAAAAATCATATTGTATGTATCATTTTACAAAATGTCATTCTCACCTAATTATATGTTTGTGGGAGTCATCTGTGTTTTTACATGTAACTGCTGTTCATTTATTTTGTTATCTAATATTGAATCAGTAGGAATATGTCCACATTTATTCGTCTATTTAACCTTGATGAACAATTGAATTGCTTCTCTTTTGTGCTTATTATGAACTGTGTTGACAGACCACAATGAATAAAAGATCTCATTGTTTTTGCATTCCAACCAGAGTTGGTAGCAGTCGCTGAACTTTCTACAGTCTGGATTTGTGATCGTGTTACACTATGATTTTTTAGCTGCTTTATTGATATATAATTTACATACTATACTATTAGATTATTTATACTATACAATTAAATGGTCTCTATTACAGATATGTGGAACCATCTCCACAGCTTAGAACATTTACATCACCTCAAAATAAATGTAGTACCTCTTAGCTATCACACTCCTAATCCCCCAATAACCCTAAATTCAGCCCTAAGCAGCTACTAATCTATTTTCTGCCTTTATAGTTTTCCCTATTCTGGACATAAAGGATTTATGTGAATGCAAACATAGAATATGTGAGCTTTTGCAGCTTTTTCTAAAACCTAGAATAATCTTAAAGTTTCTCCACATTTAAAGCATAGTTTAGAACTTTTTTTATTTTTTGTGGCTAAATATTCTGTATGATGGAGGTATCTCATTCATGCATTCGTGGGAATTTGGACCATTTCCACCTTGTAACTATTATGGATAATGCTGCTATCAATATTGATTTACAAGTTCTTGTAAGTATAAATGATTTTATTTCTCTTAGATATATCTAGAAGTGAAATTTCTGGGTCATAAATGACTCTTTGTTTGATGAACTGCTAGAGCTTTTCTCCACGTGGCTGCAACTTTTTCATTCTCACCAACACCATATAGGGGCTCCAATTTTTCCACAATTACAGTAGTGGAAATGATACCAAAACTAGTTATTATCATTCATTTTAATTCTAATTATGATACAAGGTGTAAAGTGGTATCTCATTGGGATTTGAATTTTCATTTCTCTGATAACTATGATGTTGAACATCTTTTCATGTACATATTGGCAATTTATCTTCCTTGGAGGAATTTTTATTCAGAACTCTAATTTTCACTTGAAATATTTCTCATTTTATTCTGAATTGAAAGATCTAAAGATCTTAGATCTGCATAGTCTACATACAAGTCATTCATCAGATACATAATATGCAAACATTTTTCAATCCTGTGTGCTTTTACCTTTCATTTTTATTGATCCATAATAATTGTACATATTTAATAGGGGTATATATAATATTTTGAAACATGCATAAAACATGTAATGATCAAATCAGGGTATTTTGGATATTTATCATTTTTGTTACAAACATTTTAAATCTCCTCTAGCTATTTTGAAATAGAAATTATTCTTAACTCTCGTCATCCTTATTGCTATTGTATGCTAGAACTTATTATTTCAATCTAACTTTATTTCTTTACCCTTAAACAATCTTTCTTCATCTTCTCATCTTTCCTAGTAGTCTCTAGTATCCATCATTCTACTCCACCTTCATGGAATCTACTTGTTTAGCTCCAACATATGAGTTAGAACATGCAGTATTTGTCTTTCTGGGTCTGGCTTATTCCACTTAAGCTGAACACCTCCAGTTCCATTCATATTGCTGCAAATGAAGAGATTTCATTTTTATGTACAGCAGAATAGTATTCCATTGAGTATATCTAGTTCATTTTCTTTATCCATTCATTCATTTGATGGACACTTAGGTTCCATATCTTGTTCATTGTTAACAGTGCTGCAATAAATATGGAAGTGGAAGTATCCCTTCGATATCCTGATTTCCTTTACTTTGGATGAATTCCCAGTAGTTACATTGCTGGATCATATGGTAGTTCTATTTTTAGATTGGTGAGAAACCTCCATACTGTTTTCCATCCTGGCTGTACTAATTTACTTTCTCACCAACAGTGTAGTACAGATCCCTTTCCTCTGAATCCTCAGCAGCATTTGTTTGTTTTTGTCTTTTTAATAACAGCCGTTCTAAGTTGGGTGAGATGGTATCTTATTGTGGTTTAGATTTGCACTTTCTTGATGATTAGGGATTTTGAGAATTTTTTTTTTGTATATCTGTGGGTCATTTGTATTCTTTTGAGAAATGTCTATTTGTGTTATTTGACCACATTTTAATGCAATAATTTATTTACTTTTTGCTGTTGCTTTGTTTGAGTTCCCTGTGTATTCTGGACATTAGTTCCTTATTGGATGAATAGATAAAAAATATTTCCCCCCATTCTATTGATTGTCTTTTCATTCTGTGAACTGTTTCCTTTCCTGTGCAGAAGGTTTTTAGCTTGATATAGTCCCACTTGTCTATTTTTTTAAAATTTAAATTTAGAAACATGATCTCTCCTAGTTGCTCAGGCTAGAGTTCAGTGGCACAATGATACCTAACCACAGGCTTGAACTCACGGGCTCAAGTGGTTTTCATGTCTCAGTCTTTCAATTAGCGAGGACTACAGGCATGTGCCACCATGCCAGACAAATTTTCCAATTATTTTGTAGAGATGATTTTGCTGCGTTGCCCAGGATGGTCTCAAACTCCTGGCCTCAATCCATACCCCCTCCTTGGCCTCCCAAGACATTGAGATTACAGGTGTGAACCACCATGCATGACCCTCATTTGTCTGTTTTTTTTTATGTTGCCCGTGTTATGTTTTTTTTGTGTGTGGGTGTTTTTGTGCCTGAGAAGTCTTAGCTGCAAAATCTTTGCCTAGACTAATGTCCTGGATAATTCATTCTATGTTTTTTTCTGGGAATTTTGTTGTTCCAGGTCTTAAGTGTGAGCCTTTATTTTTCGTTGATGTTTATATATGATTAGAGATAAGAGTCTAGTTTCAATTTTTTATGTATAAATATCTAGTTTTCTCAGCACCATTTATTGAAAAGAGTGTCTTTTCCCCAATGTATGTTCTTGATAACTTGATCTAGAATTAGTTGATGTAGATTTATTTTTGAGGTTACCTGTTCTGTTCCATTGGCCGTTGGTATTTGTTTTTAATTTCAATACTATACTATTTTGGTTACTATAGCTTTGTAGCATATTTTGAAGTCAGGTAGCTTGATGCTTTGTTCTTTTTGCTCAGGATTTCTTTAATGACTTGGGTATTTTTGTGGATCCATATAATTTTAGATTTTTTTTCTATTTTTGTGGAAAACGGCATTAGTATTTTAATAGGGCTTGCACTAAATCAAATGACCTTAGGTAATTGTAAATTATTAATTATTATTAAATGAGTAATTGTAAATTACTTTGAGTAGTATATTCAATATTAATTTTTTCAATCTGTGAGCATGAGATGTCCTTACACTTGTTTGTATCCTCTTCTATTTCTTTCATAAGTGTTTCATAGTTTCATCATAAAGGTCTTTCACTACCTTGGTTAGATTTATTACTGGGTACTTTATTTTTTGGAGCTGTTGTACATGGGTTTGCTTTCTTGAATTTTTTTTAGCTAGTTTGTTATTGGTATACACAAATGCTACTGCTCTTTGTATGTTGAATTTGTGTCCTAAAACTTAACTGAGTTCATATATTAGTTCTGAGACCTTTCTGGTAGAGTCTTTAGATTTTTCTCAATAAAAGATTTTTATGTGCAAAGTGAGACTATTTGCCATTCTGTTTTCATATTTGGAAGACATGTATCTATTTAAATCTGCCCTGTTGCTCTGTCTAGGACTTCCAGTACATCGTTGAATGGTAGTTAAAGTGCACATCCTTGTCTTGTTCCAGTTCTTAAAAAAAAAAGGCTCTCAGTATTTCCCTATTCAGCACAGTGTAAATTGTAGGTCTGCCATACATGGCCTTTTTTATTTTAATATGCTTCTTCTGTGACTAGTTCGTTTTGTTAAGGGATGTTAAATGGTATTAAATGCTTTTTCAGTATGTCTTGAAAAACATCACATGTTTTTTGTCTTTCATTTTGTTGATGTGATTATTATATTTATTGATTTGCATAAACATCATTGCATCCTTGGAAAAAATCGCAGCAATGGGATTTGATTGTGAAAACAATGGGCTTTCATACTTGGTCATGGTGAATTATCTTTTTGATGTGTGGTTGAATTTGGTTTGTGAGTAAAATTTTGAATATTTTGGCCGGGCGTGGTGGCTCAAGCCTGTAATCCCAGCACTTTGGGAGGCCGAGACGGGCGGATCACGAGGTCAGGAGATCGAGACCATCCTGGCTAACACAGTGAAACCCCGTCTCTACTAAAAAACACAAAAAACTAGCCGGGCGAGGTGGCGGCGCCTGTAGTCCCAGCTACTCGGGAGGCTGAGGCAGGAGAATGGCATAAACCCGGGAGGCGGAGCTTGCAGTGAGCTGAGATCCGGCCACAGCACTCTAGCCTGGGCGACAGAGCGAGACTCCGTCTCAAAAAAAAAAAAAAAATTTTTTTTGAATATTTTTGCATCTCTGTATATCAGAGATATTGGCCTGTAGTATTCTCTTTTTTGGTGGTTGTGTCCTTGTCTGATTTTACCATTAGGTTAATTCTGTCTTCATAATGTGAATTAGTACGAATTCCTTCCTCTTCAATTTTTGACAGTAGTTTAGAAGAATTTGTATTTGCTCTGCTTTATAAGTTTGGTAGGATTCAGTAGTAGATGCATCCAGTCCTGGACTTTTTTTTTTTGGGATGCTTTTTATACTTTTTATTACTGAATCAATCACATTACTTTTATTGGTCTATTCAGGTTTTATGTTTCTTTCTGGTTTAATTGTGCTAGGTTGTTGATTTACAAAAATCTGTCTATTTTCTCTTGGTTTTCTAATTTGTTAGCAAATAATAGTCTTTAATGATTCTTTGTACTTTGTTGTATAATTTGTAATGTGCCTTTTTTTCTTTCGTATATTATTTATTTGAGTCTTCACTTTTTTTCTTGGTTGATCCAGCTGCTGTCATAATGCTGCAGCCCTCTGAGTGGGCATGAGAAAAAGTAATTGGGGATCCAGAGATACAGAGATCCAGAGATGCTGTTGGGACCCAGAGCAGGGTGTATTCTGGTGGGGGCCAGGTTCTCATAATGATGTTAATGCTTCAGCTGCTTGGATCTTAAGAGGGTGTGTGGGCCTCAGTGTGAACACTCTCTCTGGAACAGTGCTGTCACTTGAACTCTAGGCAGCACTCTGTATTAGTCACGGGGCTCCAAGGGTCAAGGGACTCTCCCATGGCTAGGAGTGCAGAAGTCTACAGTGATAATGTAGACTGCTGACAATCTCCCACTTACATTTTTACTGCAATGGGGAGTGCTGCCTCGCTCCAAGCCATTCCTGGCTCAACTGAATGTTTCCCTCTCCTGTTCATCAGGGGTTCCTTGTCACTTTCATGCTGAATGCCAGTGTTCTGTCTTAGAAGCTCTATACAATGACTAGTTATCTCCTCATTGGTTTGGTCCTTTATGGAGGAGGCAAGTGTCAGGTGCCTCTAGTCTGCCATCTTAAATGGCTTTTACTATTCTTAATAGTGTCCTTTGAAGCACAAGCCTTTGTAATTTTGATGAAGTCCTATTTATTCCATTTTTCTTTTGTTTCTCATGCTTTTGAAGTTATATCTAACAATCCACCTTTTTAGGAGACATGTGTAAAGTTATCTAAGTATTGTCTATAAAATAATTAATGGTCACAGACATGCAGTCGATATTTTGTAGTTTACTGTTACTTAAACTGTAAAATTAATGTTATTTCCGTTTTTATTTTTACTTTGTGAAACAAGGTCTGACCCTATCCCCCAGTTTGCAGTGTGGTAGCACAATCTCAGCTTACTGAAACCTCTGACTTTCTAGCTCAAGTCATGCTCCTACCTCAGCCTCCAGAGTAGCTGGGACTACAGGTGGACAACACCATGCCCAACTAGTTTTTGTAATTGTTGTAGAGATGTGGTTTTGCCATGTTGCCCAGGCTGGTCTCAAATTCGTGAGTTTGGCCTGCCAAAGTGCTGGGATTATAGGCATGAACCACTGTGCCCAGCTTTGAATTTTAATCATGTAATAAAAACATATGTTCCTTTTTTTCTTTCCTTGTCATTGTATAATGTCCGTGAAACTATAATTACCATGATAGTCACATTCCCTCCAGGCAGTGAGACTAGAGCAGTGATTGAAAACTTACCTGACATCATTCCAAGATTTAGAAGTTTCATATGCTGATTCTCCCTCTTAAGAGATCTTGGGCAAACAACTTAATCCAAGTCTCAATTTCTCCACATATGAAATGGAGATAAGAATATTAAATAGCATAATAAAAGTCAAAAACTCAGGGAGGTCTTGCCAAAGTAGTACCTGCTCAACAAATCATCATCATCATCATCACTATAAACATCACCATCACCCTAATCCATCTTTTCAGGAATTAACAACATCAAGAAGTAACAATGACATTTTATTCCATTTTTATAATGGACATTCTAGAGAAATACAGTTAACTTTTTCAGTAGCATTCTTAGTGTTGGCTTTCTTTCAATAAGATAAATACTAATAAATGGTCCACATACGTAATGTCACAGGTCTATTTCTGTATCTACTTCTCTAAGACTTTGCTGCCATACTTTCTTTACTACTATTCTATGTGACTGTCTGTAATAGTATTCCATATAATTGAGAAACAAAGTCATCCTTTAGGCTTGCATTTATAATCTTTATATATTTTTGAATTAGATATATTTCTTGCGGGTCATGCCCTTCCCACAGTGTCTTGGCTAACTTTTTTTACTGTCTCAAATCTTATCAAGGTCATTTTGTTAAATTATTTATGTTAATAAAATATATTACTTTTAAGTTGTAATTTTGTTATTAATATTATAATTTTGTATTAACTTCCTGATTCTTTTTACCTGCCTTATACTCTCTTCTTTTCTCCTGATGAATTTTGTGTTTTCCATCACACAGAAGAATGTCATGTTTTTTACTCTATAGTGCAGTTTTCAATAAAACAAAAGGTTACATCCAGACTATCTTCTTTATACTATTGTTTGCATATTATATGGGTTACATGTCTATTACAGATTACCTTGTAGCAGGATGAAGTAATTCATACCCTATATTTTATGTAGGAAAATTAAAACAAGTCTTGTACTTTGCAATTGTATACAAATGTCAAATCCACAGAAGTAAATTTGGACTAAGCATCCAGACAATGTGATTCTAAGTTACTAAGGTTCAGTGGAATCTATTTTATTCCCTGGTATAATTAAAGTAATATGAATTCAAATTTTGAGTTGATTTTCTTCAGAAAAATATGGAGCATTCAGTGATTATGTAAATAATGATTCTCTTCTGACCAGAAGATATTAACTCATTCCTCTATGGATAAATATAGTTAAAAGCATGACTGTGTATAACTGGACATTATCATAATATTGATTTGATTTTTTTGGATATTATAAAGATTTATTCTTATAAAGCTCTACTTTCTTTTACATAATGTATGAACACTATCATGTCTAATATTATCAATGACAAAGTATACAAAATAGAATTGGAAAATAAGATATAATTTTAGGCAACATCTTAAGCAAACATATAGAACATTGTTTTGAAATTTATGATCCCTTAAGAAACTTATCCTTTGAGTATTAGGAAAACATTGAAAATGTATTATTTGATTTCCTTGAATACTTCCTTTCATGGGACATTACTACACATCTGTTAAAATGACTAAAATACGGAAGTTGGCAATTCCTATTGCTGCCAGTGATGCTAGCCACAGAAACTCTTGCTCATAGCTGGTGGTAATGCAAAATGATGCATATCCACTTTACAAGATACTTTGATAGTTTGTAACACAGCTTAGCAATCTTGCCACAGAATCCAACAATCACACTCTTAGGTGATTTGTCTGCTTGGAAAACTTATTTCTACATGAAAACCTGAAAATAAATGTTTATTGCAGCTTTAATCATAATCACTCAAAATTGTAAGTAACCAGTATGTCCTTTAAAAAGTGAATGTGTTAAAAAGTCATGGTACATTCACACAATAGAATAACATTCAGCACTAAAATGAAATGAGCTATGTAGTTATGCAAATACCTGCATAAATGCATGCATATTGCCAAATAAAAGGAATCGTGAAAAAGCTACATATTGTATGATTCCAATCATACAGCATTCTATAAAAGGCCAAACTATAAATATAACAAACACATTGGATGTTGCCATGGGACATGTTCGTGTGTATGTGACGGGGGATTTTGAGAAGGTAAAAAAGTGTGAATTTTAGGTTAGATGAAGCTATTCCATATCTTTCTGTAATGGTGATACATTTCACTGCGTTTGTCAAAACCATTGTATTTTATAGCAAAAGGGTGAACCTTAAAGGGTGTGTGTATATATATACACACACACTCATCTAAGTATGTAATATATAATATACATATGTAACATATAATACATATGCTACTTATCCATATATGTATGTACATATATGGGTAACATGGGTATGTATGTATATGCACATGTATTTATATGTATGTATATATTTGAGTCTATGTGTATATACATATATACATGTATATTCATATATTTTTAAACTTGTACTTTAAGTACAGGGGTGCATGTGCAGTTTTGTTATACTGGTAAACATGTGTCAGGGGCATTTGTTGTGCAGATTATTTATCACCTAGGTATTAGGCCTAGTACCCATTAGTTATTTTTCCTAATCCTCTTCCTTCTCCCAAACCCCACTCTCCAAAAGTTCCCAGTGTGCGTTGTTCCTCTGTTTCCATATGTTTTCATCATTTAGCTCCCACTTATAAGTGAAAATATATGGTATTTGGTTTTCTCTTCCTGTGTTAGTTTGCTAAGAATAATACCCTCCAGCTCCATCCGTGTCTCTGCAAAGTACATATTCTTGTTCTTTTTTACAGCTCTATAATATTTCATCTTGTTTATGTACCACATTTTTTTATCCAGTCTATCGTTGATGGGCAGCTGATACTGCATCTTTGCTGTTGTGAATAATGCTGCGGTGAATATATGTGTGCATGTCTGGTGTGTTTTTAATAGACCATTTTATATTTGTCTGGGTATATATCTAGTAATGGAATTGCTGGGTCAAATGACATTTCTGTCTTTAGGTCTTTGATGAATCACCACACTCTCTTCCACAATAGTTGAACTAATTTGCACTCCCACCAACAGTGAATAAACACACCTTTTTCTCCACAACCTCACCAGCATCTGTTATTTTTTGACTTTTTAATTATAACCATTCTGACTGATGTGAGATGGTATCTCATTGTGGTTTTGATTTGCATTTCTTTAATGATCAGTGACATTGAGCTTTTTCTCATATGATCGTTGGCCACATTTATATCATCTTTGGAGAAGTGTCATGTCCTTTGCCCACTTTTTAATGGAGTTTAAAAGATCACGGGATGCTAGGGTAGAATGCAGAGTATGACAAGATAATGTAACTGCATTCTAAATGTATGAAACAATCTCGCTGAGGAAATATGGCAAGGAGCAGTGCTGACCTAAGTTATGTTCTAAATGGATACTGTAACACTAAATATCAAACAAACTGTACAAATTATCATAATTTAATTGATAGTGTTGTTTTCCATAGGAGTACAGTGGGAACTATAATACTTTTCTACATATATTCTACTACTACTACTGTTCTACAAAACTAACTAAATGAATTGCGAATGTTGAGAAACAATTTCTTGCATTTACAGTAGGATATTAAAGATCATCAGTGAGAGGATGGATAATCCATGCTATGGATTAGAGTAGGGGAACATCATTATGAACTCGTGTTCTGCTTAATGTCAATATGGATAATTACATATAGACATATTTTAGATGTGTTCATACACAGTTTAGTATACATACATATATTTATTTTCTGTGAGTTAAAGTGGTCTAGAAGTGATGGCACTTACTGCGATTAGGCTTTGTGTCCAAACTCAAATCTTATCTTGAATTATAATCCCCATAATCACCATGTGTCCCGGGAGAGACCAGGTAATTCTTGGAGGGCAGTTTCCCCCATGCTGTTCCTGTGATAGTAAGTTCTCATGAGATCTGATTGTTTTATAAAGGACTTTCTCCCCTTCACTTGGCACTTGTCCTTCCTGCTTCCTTTGTTGAAGAAGGTGCCTTGCTTCCTCTTCACCTTCTCCCACGATTGTAAGTTTTCTGAAGCCTACCCAGCCATGCTCAACTGTGAGTCAATTAAATCTTCCCTTTAGAAACTACGCAGGCTCAGACAGTTCTTTATAGCAGTATGAAAATAGACTAATACAGTACATTGGACCAAGATAGTGAGGCACTGCTATAAGGATTCCTGAAAATGCAGAAGTGACTTTGAAACTGGGTTACAGGCAGAGGTTGAAACAGTTTGGAAGGCTCAGAAGAGAGACAAAGATGTGGGAATGTTTGAAACTTCCTAGAGACTAGTTGAATGGCTTTGACAGAAATGCCGATAGTGATATGGACAATAAAGTCCGGGTGAGGGTGGTCTTAGATAGAGATGAGAAACTTGTTGGGAACTGGAATAAAGGTGATATTTGCTATGCTTTAGCAAAAAGACTGGCAGCATTTTGCCCCTTCCCTAGAGATCTGTGAAACTTTGAACTAGAGAGAGATGTTTTAGGGTATCTGGCAGATGAAATTTCTAAGCAGCAAAGCACTTAAGAGGTGACTTGAGTGCTGTCAACAGCATTCAGTTTTATGCATTCACAAAGAGATGGTTTGGAATTAAAACCTATGTTTGAAAGGGAAGCAGAGCATAAAATTTTGGAAAATTTGCTGTCTCACTATGTGATAGAAAAGAAAAAAAAAACAAAAACATTTTCTAAGAAGAATTTCAAGCCTGCTGCAGAAATTTGCCTAAGTATCCAGGAGTCAAATGTTAATCACCAAGACAATGGTGAAAATGTCTCAAGGAAATGTCAGAGGTCTTCATGGCAGCCCCTCCCATCATAGGTATCAAGGCCAAGAAAAGATAAATGGTTTCCTAGGCTGGGCCCAGAGCCTTGCTGCTTTGTTCATTCTCAGGATTTGTTGCCCTGTCTCTCAGCCATGGCTAAAAGGGGCCAAAGTACAGCTCAGGTCATTGCTTCAGAGGGTGCAAACCCCAAGCCTTGGTGGCTTACACATGGTGTTGGGCCTGTGGGTGCACAGAAGCCAATAATTGATGTTTGGGAACCTACACCTAGATTTCAGAGGGTGTATGGAAATGACTGGATGTCCATAAAGAAGTTTGTTTGAAGGGTGGAGCCCTCATGGAGAACCTCTGCTAGGATAGTGCAGAAAGTAAATGTGGAATTGGAGCCCCCACACTGAGTCCCCATTGGGGCACTGCCTAGTGAAGCTGTGAGAAGAGGGCCATTGTCCTCCAGACCCCGCAGTGGTAGATCCACAGACAGCTCGCACTGTGTGCCTGGAAAAGCTGCAGACAACTCCAGCCCAGGAAAACAGCTGGGATGGAGGCTGTACTCTACAAAGCCACAGGGGTGGAGCTGCCCAAGATATAGGAACCCACATCTTACATCAGTGTGAACTGGATATGAGACATAGAATCAAAGGAGATCCTTTCAGAGCTTTAAGACTTGAGTGCCCGCTTGAGAAATTAAGGCAGAAAAAAAGATGTTCTTTGTAACCATTGAGAACAAAGACACAACAAACCAGAATCTCTGGGACACATTTAAAGTAGTGTATAGAAGGAAATTAGTAGCACTAAGTGCCCACACAGGAGAAAGCAGGAAATATCTAAAATTGACACCCTAACATCACATTTAAAAGAACTAGGAAAACAAGAGCAAATAAATTCAAAAGCTGGCAGAAGACAAGAAATAACTAAGATCAGAGCAGAACTGAAGGAAATAGAGACATGAAAAACCCTTCAAAAAATCAGTGAATTCAGGAGCTGGTCAAAACCTTGTCTTGTGTCAGTTTTCAAAGGGAATGCTTCCAGCTTTTGCCCATTCAGTACGATATTGGCTGTGGGTTTGTCATAAATAGCTCCTATTATTTTGAGATATATTTCACCAGTATCTAGTTTTTTTAGAGTTTTTAGCATGAAGAGCTGTTGAATTTTGTTGAGGGCCTTTTCTGCATCTATTGAGAAAATCGTGGTTTTTGCCATTGGTTCTGTTTATGTGATGGATTATGTTATTGATTTGCATATGTTGAACAAGCCTTGCATCCCAGGGATGAGGTCAGCTTGATTGTGGTGGATAAGCTTTTTGGTATGCTGCTGGTTTCGGTTTTCCAGTATTTTATTGAGAATTTTCACATTGATGTTCATCAGGGATATTGGCCTAAAATTTTCTTTTTTTGTTGTGTCTCTGCCAGGTTTTGGTATCAGGATGATGCTAGCCTCATAAGTTAGGGAGTATTCCCTTTTTTTATTGCTTGGAATAATTTCAGAAGGAAAAATACCAGCTCCTGTTTGTACCTGTGGTAGAATTCGGCTGTGAATCCGTCTGGTTCCGGACGGTTTTTGGTTGGTAGGCTATTAATTACTGCCTCAAATTCAGAACTTGTTACTGGTTTATTCAGGGATTTGACTTCTTCCTAGTTTAGTCTTGGGAAGGGTGTATGTGTCCAGGAATGTATCCATTTCTTCTGGATTTTCTACTTTATTTGCATAGAGGTGTTAATAGTATTCTCCGATGGTTGTTTATATTTCTGTGGGATCGGTGGTGATATCCCCTCTACCATTTTTTCTTGTGTCTATTTGATTCTTCTCGCTTTTCTTCTTTATTAGTCTGGCTAGTGGTCTATCTATCTTGGTGACCTTTTTAAAAAACCAACATTCTATGCTCATGGATAAGAAGAATCAATACCATGAAAATGGCTATACTGCCCAAAGCAATTTATAGATTCATTGCTATCCTAATCAAGCTACCATTGGTTTCTTCACAAAATTGGGGAAAAAAACTATTATTTAGTACTATTTTAACAAAATGTTTTTAAAATGTTAAAGTTGTTAAACAAATGTTTAGGAATATAATAAATAAGTGGTCTTATTCAACTTGTTTACCATGTTTCTTCAAAAAAAGTATAATAGAACTTTTTTTGTCAACGTAAAATTATAGTTATTTATGATGTGGCTAAAGAAATGATAAGAAGTCACAAATGAAATAGTTATTGCTTGCATAATATAAGTTCAGGATCTTCTTCACTGTTTTATTTTAAAAATTGCCTCAGCCATTTCAATCTTCAGCAACCACCATCCTTATTAGACAGTAGTCATCAACATTGAGACAAGTCCTCCACCCAGCAAAATTTCAAGACTCACTGAAGGCTCAGATGACCATGGTTGTTAGCATATTTTAGCCATAAAATAATGCTATAGCACACTTACTAGACTATGGTATAGTGTAAACCTAAGTTTTATATAGACTGAGAAACAAAAAAATTGTGTGACTGTCATTATTGCAGTATTGTCTTTATTGCAATATTTGTTTTATTGATACATCTACAGTCATACTTCAGAGATTTTGCATCCAGAACCTGCAGTATCTCTGAAGTATGACTGTGGTTTTCCATTTGTTTTCTTTGTCTTTTATTTGAAGAAGCTAACATTGAGAAATTCAAACTAAAGCAGTTCCTTTTTTATGTATATGTATATTTTACACCATAAAGAATTTCCAAAAGCATCAAACAGATAAATCTCAAAGACTACATGTTTTACCTAAGGAAGATAATTACTTGGTCAAAGTTTGAATAAGAATTTTAAGGCCTAGT
This sequence comes from Colobus angolensis palliatus, assembly GCF_000951035.1. Classification (NCBI taxonomy): domain Eukaryota; kingdom Metazoa; phylum Chordata; class Mammalia; order Primates; family Cercopithecidae; genus Colobus; species Colobus angolensis. The sequence continues at coordinate 3,522,907 of NW_012115055.1, read as the reverse complement.
TTATGTCTGACAATGATGATGTTCACTAAGCACTCAGAGAGAGGAAGAAGGAATTGCAGGAAAATCAGTACAAATTAGTGTTTATATTGTCAGTATGGGAGATATAATTCCTACATAAAAGAACAAAATTTGAGAAGAAATTCAAATAAGAGGTTTTCTCCGGATTAAACGAACAGATGAGATTGCTCTATGCCCAGTGACAGGCTTATCTTCACAACTGTTTCGTGATAATCACGTGACGATTAGTTATAGATTCTTGTGATTATCTACAAAATTTTGTTACTCATCCACATCGTATTTTGTTAAGCAAAGTACATTATTTGCTTACTGTATTTTGACTAACAAAAATGTAAATCACCCAAGTTTTTTGCATAATTGCAGAGCAGGAAGCAATTGACTTTGAATTTAGGGGATATATACTGCCTGTTTGACACAAATGTTGTTTAATTTTTAAACTTTAGGGGTTTTTTGCTTTTCCATTGTGCTTACATTCATATAAATAATTGTTTTATAGAGAATGAAATTAATTATTCCAAATAAATATCTTCATTACAAACATTGTAATATATTGAAGGAAGAAAAAAAAGTGGTGGGAAAAAAGGAGGCTACTGGTGCTACCCAAGTATAATACGTAATAATAAGTAACTGGATTATTTAGTCCAGCAACATTTAATACAATTATTGAAGTAATTGGATATAGATCTATCTTTTTTATTTGTCTTCTATTTATTCCAATTTTTATTTGTCAGTTTCTGCTTACCTGTCTTTTTTGAATTATTTGAGTGTCTTAGAATTTAATTTTAATATACTTACTGTTTTAGTTATGTAAGCTTACATATTTTTGTGATGCTGAGGGAATTTCGATATGGGTTCATAACTTTTTACAGTCTACTTAGAGTTACCATTGTTACCATTTCACTTAAAACAGAGTACTTTCCATCATTCCGTTTTCTGTGGTCTTAAAAATGTATTAGCATAAGCTTGTTGTTGTATATATGTGTTTCAAATATTTTCTCTGTCTTTAAAACTCTGTTTTATATAACTTTGGTTGCTAATATGATATTTTAATAGAGAATTTCTTAATTTTAATATGTCAGACTTCTAAATTATTTCATTCATAGTATGCTTGTGTTCTATTTAAGAATCTTTCTTAACACAAATGTAATTGCTATATACTAATCTATTATCCACCACTCATTTTTTTTTTCTTTCACATGTACATCTTCAGTCTGTAAGCCTGCTTATTATCCTTGACTTTGTGATGAAACAAAGGTAGTATGCTTTCATGAAATTCTTTATTGAACTTTTATGAAGCGAGAACCCTTAATTGGAAAGAATGATGTTAACTTGTTCTGCAAGTCTGGTTTGGTTGAAATAATTAGGCATATGTACTTTGTTCTGCTTTAAGACCCAATGCTGTTTCATTGTCTGTTTGTTTATCCTTGTATCAGTGCCAAATCTCTGAACCCATTTAATACATGTCTTAGAATAAGGTAAAATATGTTCAACTACCATGTGCCTTTCCAAGATTGCCTTGGCTATATTTGGCACTTTGTATTTCCACATTTATTTCAGAAGCAACTTACGCACTTTCACAAAAACACTTGCTGAGCTTTTAATTGTAGTTGCATCATATTTATATACAAATGTGGGGAAATCTTCAGTTCTCCATATTTATGTTCTAATCAATACACAGAGTGTTTGCCTGTAGTTAATCAGGTATTCAGCAACTACTCTCAATAGCTTTATATCTTACTGTGTAGAGATCTTACCCAGATTTTATTAAATTTATTTTCAGTCATGTGGTGATGATAATGTTTTAGTCCTGTGGTGATTTAAATATTATTGCTTTAAGCTTTATTTTTGAATTGTTTGTATTTGCTTAATAAAAATAAAATTAAATTTACAAAGTAACCTTAAATACATTACACCTGCTAAGTTTTTAAAAATTCTAGCAGCTTAATTGTAATCTTGTCAAGTTTACTTTCTTTAACTAACAATGGACACTTACAAACCTCTATTCATTCTATTACCCACGTCTGATGTATTTGTTTTAATCCCTGTACCATCATTCCAGTTGAAACCGACTACATACGATCCCATCTTATTGGCTGCACTAGGATAATTCTGCCCTCTCTTATGTATTCTAATTTCCCACCAATATAACAAACAGGCTTATTTTTTTCAAATCATCTGAATATTTTGTTGTTTTAGTTTAAAATATTTAGTGGCATCTTTTACTCTTTTCAGCTGAGTATGTTTTCTTTCTGAGTGTGTCCCTGAACAACTTCACACCTGGTTGGGTAAGTTGTAATGGCTTTGCCTTCACTGCCATACCAAGAGGGTTACCATACAATACACAAGATGCCCAGGTAAATTTGAATCTGAGGTAAACAGTAAATATTTTTATATACTATTCCATGGGCCATTATTGTATTTTAAAGTATTTGTTGTTTATCTAAAATAAAAGTGCAACTGGACAACAATTCTGCCCCAAAGTAATCTTACGGAGTCCAGTAACAAATCCGATGACCTCGCCCACGTGGAACCAGTTACTGAGGCAGAAATGAACCTGTGCTCTAAGATGGGACTAGATTCACCCTGGACATTTTTCTACATCAGTCTATACCATACCTTCTTTTGTTTATCTCTGTGATATCCTTCTGTAGCATGGTATAAATCTTGATTTGTTTGTGGACATCTTTACCTTTTTGAAAGAAAATAAAATAGAGGAAAGTTGACCTGGGAGATGGATATATATAGCGAGAAGGAGCGAGAGATGACTAATGGCTTCTGTGAGTCTTTGAATTTAGTTGTGGAAATAAAGACCAAATGAGAACAAGCAAAAGCTATTTATTCTGAACTTGCAGCAAGGTAGTCAGCGCCTTCGCTTGCGTTGCAGCAGAGACTCAAGGTAGGTAGAGAAGTGGGGAAGTTTTATAATGGGAAAAAGAGAAGGCTTCAGATATATGCCCAAGTTGGAGGCTGTTGGCATGGGGAAATGTAGGCAGGCTAACTAACAGCAGATAATTGTATTGGTTAGAGTATTCATTGGGGTGCATATTTAGATTTCCCTAGTTGGTTTTAAGTTGGAAGCAGGGACAAACAATAGGGAAGTTGCTAGTGATTCATGAAATCTTGACTATTAAGAGCCTGTTGTTACAGGGATTATTGTTTGGCTTCCTAGACTGTCAGTAGAGATAACAATATGGCTCTCTGCAAAACTACTGCAGGCTGGCCTCCTGGACTGGTGACTTTAAATAAAGGGTTTCCTAGATATGTAACTGAAGGTTATGGGGCAGAGTTCTATTTTTATATATGGTTTGGCTATTGTCCATTTGTATATTCAATTGATCACAATAAGATATGAATCATAGACTTTTCAGTAGTGTGAGTCTGTACATTCTCCATACAGTTAGTTTGAGGTGTGTTTAAGTCAGCTGCCTGAAGAACTCGTGAAGTATGAAACCTTTCCCCACATTGTTCTTAGCATAAAGAACAAATTATCAACATGCCCTGTGGTTCCTTGAATAATTAGCTTCTGTCTCTCTAGTCTATTCCAGCGTCACACTATCAGCAACTTACAGGCATTCAACTGCTATATTGACTTTCATTCAATTCCTGTAATAGAGTATTTTTCTTCCTCAGAGATTTTGCTTTTCAACTTTGTATTTCTAGGATTGTTGTACACACATGTGCTTCCTTTATCCAATTAATCACTATCATTTTGTAAGTTAACTCTTTCAGTCTCTTGAGCTTTCACAGTAAATCAGCTCTTCTTAAGAGAGCTTTTCATTGACCTTTAGGATAACTTCATATCCCTATATTATACACTGTTTCATAAACTTCTCTGATAAATACCACACCACACTTGTAATCAAAATATAAACTGTTTAGCTGATTATTAAATGTCTATCCATCCTGCTAAGGGTAAGGCATTTTGACATTTTGTTAACTGCTACCTCTTACATGTAACCTAACCAAAGATGATGATTAATATGTATTCATTAAATAAATGAACGTGTTTTTCTATGTATTTTCTTAAAGTACATAGATAATATTGTATGTCTCAAAATGTTTAACTGTATACTGGACCTCAGCAACTATAATTCCAATTAACTGTCAGACTGTCAGCTGTAAAACACATATTTTCCTTATAGTAGTAACTTGTTAGGTTGACAATGTGGAAGGTTTCGATATCAATATGAAATAATATTTAACAGAGAACTGAAGTGTATTCTTACTTTGGCCTCTGTGTAATGTGTGTATATACATGCTGTTACTTGATAAATCAGTTATCCAGGGCTGCTTCTATATGTTTAGCAGCACAACAAAACCTCATACTTTGTTTTTCACATATATGTATCAATTTTAAATTGAAATGTCTCTTCAGATTATCAAAAATGCCTGACATTGCATGATTCTTTTCTATCACATTTCTATAATACTTTATTTTATATTGTATTTTCAACAATTTGCTAACTCCTGGATATTTTTCTAGCTTGTTACCAAAATTCAATAATTCAGCACTTTTTAATGTTATATTGAAAGAAGAAAATGGACAGAGAAAGAAAAAAAAGCAGAAATACATAGATCAATCTACTGTTTTTTAGCTGAAATATGTTGAATTATAATTTACAGTAGAGCCAGGGAATGTATCCAATTATGCATGTGAAGGAAGATAATATAGATTCTGCTTATGCAACTTTTTGTCTGTTATTTAGTTCTGTGGTATGAGACTTATGGTGCTGTCTTATATCCTATAATTATTTATAATTTATAAACTAGTCGTTTTCATTAATCTAAGGAAACTGATGCTAGAGTGAGAAAAAGGACATCTTATACTTTTCTGTTTTTTATATAATGGAGAAAAATCTATTTATTTTTATTAGAACTTGCACTGATCTTGACTCATGAGAAGTGATACTATAGCAAGTGGCGAAATAGTCACTAGTTATTGAATTTCCTAGTTCTTATCTTTAGTCATAAAGTAGTTTGTAAGCTAATTACAACAGAGACCAATTAATAGCAACAATTGCAATTTATATGAAGCTCTAGTCTTCTTTTGAAATATTCCCTTTGATGAGTAAAAAGAAAAAAGTACTTGACATTTTGCCACAGAAAAGTTAATTGCTCTCCAGTTCCAATTAGAATGACATATAATTTTAACTGAATTGCTTAATGTCTTGTTCTAAAAAAACAAAAAAACATATAACCTAAGGTGACCATGATTTAGTAGTTCAGTGCCACAATCCACACAGAGAGCAGTAAAACTAGACATTTCCTGCCTGATGATGACTAGTGATGTCATTTAGGGTAAATTATTAATTTCTTTTGGTGCCAAAGTTCCAGAAGCACCATGTGTTTCAATGTTGACTAATATTAGCTTTGGGGGAAGTTTCCTAATTAACGGCTCAGACAGTGAGCCTTAACATTTAGCAATAATATTAATGACAGCTCTAAGAAAGGAGAGGAAAACATAAAATACGATTTCATGATTTTTCATGGTGATCTATTCTTATTCTCACCTTAGCTAATTACAATATACATTCAAAGACAGTAGTAGAAAATTAATTAGCAAGGGCTGCAAAAGCAGGAAAGCAATCAACATAGGTTGACATGACATGAGAAAACCAGAACTTGACCTGGAAGTTGAAAGATAAAAAACAGCAAGGCTTATTGAGTGAAAATGGCAAATGGGAAAACATAATAGCATATTGGTCCTTAGTGACAATTATAAAAATCACATAATGTTTTATAGTTTGTATAATTGAACTTTTATGTTCACAAAAAAAGAACTGATAGCACTTTATTTATTATAAACTAATAATGACAACTTTGTTTTTGTTTTATATATACATAATAGATGTGTTTTCATATTATCTCCTTACATAAATAGTTCAAATCTAATAGTAAGTAAAAAGCTGGCAGAGAGAAGGAAGGGTGAGTGAGGTAGAAATTTGTGGAAAAGGGACCACACATGGAACTCCTAGACTTCTATTGTGCAGAGACAGGACAGGTGGCCCTTTGAATTTCATAGGCCCAGCTGCTCAGGACCTGATTGGTCAAAAGAGCAGCAGTGGGAGGGAAGAAGCCCTCGTCTCTTCAGCTCGCTCTTGAAAGGCAGGGGCAAGGAACTTTTCACACAATCCCTGGTAAAGAGTGTTAACCCTCGATTAGCAACAAAGCTAGGGAGAGTATCCTCTTAAGAGCTTCTTTTGACTCAGTCACCTTTCCATCAGAGAGCATGTATGACTGAAACTGGGACATGTCTCACTGGGTAAAACTACTACGTAAGACAGGCATGGAGTCACACTGGGTAGAATGAGGGTGAAACAGTTCTAACATCATCAGAAACCAGAGGCAGAATTTGCAAAAGGGCAGAGTGGGCAGGAACAGGAGGCTTGCTTGGTGGGAAACAGGCACATTTTTATGGTAAGAGGACTCAGACTACTGGCTGCTCAATCTTTCTCACTGCTTTTCCCCTGCAGACCATCAACATGTACATAATGAACATCTGAAAAGGCATTACTCTGTAAAAAGTGGGGTCATTCCCCACTTTTGTGGGGTCCTTTTGTCCAGGGTGGTAGGGCAGATTTGTCATGGCTTTCTTTGCTGTATCAGCTGTTTCAAAAGCAAAAGCTTAATTCAAATTTTAATTATAATAGCACTTTTATATTTTTAATACATTTCAAATAATTTTTATCTCTGAAGAGATGTTATGAATCTGACAAAAACAGTCCTTTGGCCGGGCGCGGTGGCTCAAGCCTGTAATCCCAGCACTTTGGGAGGCCGAGACGGGCGGATCACGAGGTCAGGAGATTGAGACCATCCTGGCTAACACGGGTGAAACCCCGTCTCTACTAAAAATACAAAAAATGAGCCGGGCGAGGTGTTGGGCACCTGTAGTCCCAGCTACTCGGGAGGCTGAGGCAGGAGCATGGCGTGAACCCGGGAGGCGGAGCTTGCAGTGAGCTGAGATCCGGCCACTGCACTCCAGCCTGGGCGACAGAGCGAGACTCCGTCTCAAAAAAAAAAAAAAAAAAAACCTTTATATATGTAGGGATAATTTTCATGTTTTATAGAAAATAGAATATTACATCCAAGAATGCATTTCCACATTAAAAGATTATAGGTATAACAATGTTAAATGTTCAGTGCTGTCGTATTATCTTTGGAGTTACTGTCCATGAGAAAATTATTTTTAAAGTGGTCACTTAAATAGGAAAACTCTAACTTTAAAAATACTGAATAAATTTTTCTTTAACAAAAAATTGGAAATATTTTTTCTTTTAGTTTTGTACTTTTTTAAGGAAATGAACATATACAAAGGTATGTAAATAATGTCAAAAAGTTTTGATGAGTTTATTAGTTAAATAACCTCTAAGCAACTTCAAATATGTAGTCAACCTCCAAACTCATTGATAATTACTTTTTATTAGACTGAATACGTTAAACCTATGGTTTTGTAAATTTTATTCAAAGGACATGGCACAAAAACAATCCTACTTTAAGTTTCCCTGTGTTACCATTTTCCTGTTCAATGTTACTTTTCAAAGCAAACCCAAAAACAAATTTCAGGTTGTAATGTGTACAAAAGAAATTAGTATAAGAAAAGTGTTTTTGTAAACATCTTCATTGAGCATATTCATATGTTAGGTGAAAATGCTAAGATTGGCATGAAGCATCAGATTCACTATTCAAGCTGTAAACAGATCTGTCCCATATTCCAGGAAATTAATGCCTCTGGGTTAAAGAGGTAATTTTCAAATTGTGTGGTTACTACATCAAATTAATGAGATAAGAGAGAAGAACAAGAGAAGAGAAAATAATAGAATCCAACTTAGAAAAGTTGTGTTTGTGGCAGAGTAAGAAGGTGCATGTATGAGATAGAGAACTGATTTATAATATGTTGGGTTTCATATGTTTGTTTCTACTTTGTTCTGTTTGGTTTTAATGTGAGCCTTGGTGAAAATATTTCAAAAACCTATGTCATAAAGTGGTTTAAAAAGATTAGTCATAGAAATTTCTCAGAGATTGTTCTTCAGAAATCAGATTTGTTTGCTTATTCTTTTCTGGAGATTTTTCTTTAAAAGAATGTGGATAATTTTGTGCCTATATTATTGTCAAGGCCAACTCCTTTGTAATAGGCAGGTAAGTTTGGTGACTTCTCACAGGCCTTTAACCATTTTGTTTCTATAACACTAATTATATATTTACATTAGAAGAATAATGTATATTCAGATAATCCTATACTTAAAATTAGGTCCGCTTAGGAGAGAAATCAAGAAAATTTGGCATTTAGTTTTCAGCAATAAATGATAGGAAAGAGCTGGATTTCCTTTTAATGCATTAACATTAAAAGGAAAAACTTGTTCACATTTGGGAGTATGTTTTTATCTCAGTGGTCCCACTTTAGTCAAATGTCACCACAGTAAAAACACAGTGGCCTGACATCTTCAGTGAAGAGCAGAGAGTGCCTTGCTACAACGGTTCCAGTGGTTTAATTCTTACATAGTACATAGCTCTGGATTTTGTCTTTTGTTTAGAAAATGTGATAATTTGGTAAACATTTTTCAATCACCTGAAATATAGGCTCTAACAATGGGATTATTGGGCTGTAATGTGCCTTTATTTTTCCAAAGAAAGAGATTAAATATAATCTTTAATTATCTTGTTCAGAATCTATACATTGAAAATTATGTCAATATTTTAGTCCATCATTAATATTTTACAGCTTCTAAATATTATTATATTTTTGTAAAGTTTAAAATATTTTGATGCTTCATAGAACAAAGTAAACTTTAAACTCTGCAATGTGGACGAATAAGAAAACACATTTTGGAATGATGCAAATTCTTAAGAGTAATTAAGTAATTAAAGACTAGAAAGCAAAAGAGATACAAACAATAGTAGAACAGAAAGAATATACAAGGCCACAAAAAATACATTTGCTGAAAATCCTAGTTAGACTAATGTGGTTGACCAAATAGCATCCCTGAAAACCAGAACTCTGCCAAAATAACTAATTAATGCTCAGTACAAATTAACTAACTAATGCTCAGTACATTTCGAGGAAACCAAAGTCAGTGTTTCTTCTGGTGAATCACACTTTTGTAAAAAAGCTTTCTCCTTTAAGGACTAGCTAGCTCTAAACATTGAGTAGTAAAAATTGTAAGAGCCCTTCTTTGCGACCAGACAGGTCTATGTTCATGTTCTGTTCTATATAAAAAGAGGATAGCAATACATTAATTATTGTACCTGGGAGCTCAATTAAATGGTACATCTAGAAAGTCCCTAGTAAAGACACTGACATAAAGTAATAACTTGTCTGCACCTGAAATATACTACTGCATCTTATTTACATTTCTAATGTTCCTGTTCTTTGCTATTCAACCCTTCAATAAATCATTATATTTTATGATATTCTGCCTAGGTTGTCAGTGTTACTGTCTTTTTTTTTCAACAGTCCCCAGAAAGGGCATTATTACTAAAATAAACCTGATACAATTAGAGCATTGCCAATTTTCTGTTTAGAGAAAAAAGTAAATTAAAAATTAGGAATTTCTAGATGGAAATTGGATTAAAAGCATTCATCAAAGAAACTGAAGAGTGATACTGTTTTTATAAGATTATGCCAAGATTGCATTTTTTCATAAAATTTACCACTATAGACACTGTTCTGGGAGCTTAAAAATGTGTGACTGATCTTTATGTGCAATATGGGAAATAGAAAATAAATGACTGGAAACCTAGACAGCTAAATGAAAAGATTTTTTTTTCCTTGAAAGTTATAGAAAAGTTTCTTTTTTCTAGTTTATGAAGACATTTGTACTCCCTTTTCTTTATTCATTGATTTTTGCCTCCCAACATGTGGCTTCACAGTATGCTTGTTAGTGTAGAAAGATGTCTGATAAACCCTTTCTGGGTATGAGGGGAGAATCTTTAATTAAGAACCAAATTTAAACAGTCTGTCTGTCAATATTTGAGGTGTACTATTCAAAAGAGTTCATAATTAGGTCCCTGGGGACCATGAAGCATTATGCCATTATTTTCCAAAAACATTATATTCACCTAATTTGTTTCTGTCCAGTTTTAATATTTTTATTATTTTGCATGATGTAACACTGAACTTTTAACATTTTCAGCCCTTTCTAAAACTTTGCCTTTTGTGTTTGGTCTTTTCTTTGCAAGTGTACCTCTGTGAACAAATGCGTAATTCTCTCCAATTAGTAAACAAACAACTCTCCTCCACTTTCCTGGATTAAAAAGAAAACTGACAAACCTCAGCATAAAATACACATACATTTTGTTCACAGTTTTTGGCCACATTTAGTACAGTTTAGTGATACAATCTTTGTTAAAATAGCATGTCGACATAGTCTGAATTGAACCACTTTCCTTTAAAAGCAGTTTATATTAGAAGTTCAAAAGCTGAAATAAAATTCAGGATGAAATTCTCATTTTAACTGTATTTTTCCCTTTGAGTTTTTTTTTTTAATTGCATGGGTGTCACTGCCAATGTAATGCTTGAACACGTTACTGCTTCTGGGAACAACAGTATAAATGCTGATGACCTGCAACTCCTCAAGCCATTACTCTAATGCAGCTGTTGCTAGTTCAGCAAAGTTTGAAAATATGTTTCTACTAATCCAATTCCACATTTGTTTACATCACATGCTTGGGGATATTGGCTGGGATAACACTTCTTTGATTAACAAATCTCTGTGTTAATAATACAAAGTTAGAGCCATCCAAAATACGTCCATTACACACATGAAGAATGCGCCACGGACTTTGTACACGTTTTCCACATCAGTGTTTCTTAATTTTATTCCCTAAATGTCTAACATATTTTATTATGAGAATCATTTTTGTGGGATGCAAGGAAAATTGTCTTCAGAAAACCTCAACTGAAATACACAGTAAAAATTTGCTTCTCATTTTCTAGGTAAGAAATCTAAGGACCTTTCCTTATCCTAATGTTCTTGAATTTCTTACAACATTTCTACCAACTAACATTTTCCACTCTCAGTGAATAACTTTTTCTGTCTGCCTTTCTCCCTCTTTATCTTTTTTTATTTCTCTATTTGTTAGTTGGCTAACTGACTTCTCAGACTTTGCATTCCTCTCTTATTCCATCATAATTATTTGTATTCTCTGTATGGCTGTGTCCTATGACTGTTTTATTACTACATCTCATGGTAATGTCCCACATTACCACAATGTGGATTTTCAACACAGAGCATCTTACTTCCCAAGGTTTATCATCATCTCTAGAAAATTTCCTAGATTCAAGTTCTGCATCCCCAAATCTCTTGTGATAATCTGTGTGATTTTATTTGATAGGATCTTACTTTGCCATATGGAGAGAAATCTGAGGATCACCTTTCTATCTCACTTTCCTTAGACCTTACATAAATTATTAACCAACTTTTGCTAAACCTATCTTTTTTATTGGTGCCTATATTTTCGATTTTGTATTCCCACTCCAACCATCTTCAGTCAAGTCGTCAGTTTTTTTCTATTGTATGGTTGTTTTTATAGGCATATATCATACTTCCCTTCAAAATGTAATGGCAAAAATCATTTACTTCCTCTTCAGGTTTATTCTCTGCCACACTCTTGGCTTTGAGTGAAAAAAAGATTTTCATGAGGCATATGATTATGGGAGAAAGTGTATTCCTAAAAACAAAAATAAATAAAAAATAAACCAAATTTTGTCATAAAACAAAAGACACAGTAAATGAACCCTTAATAGACAATTAGTGGTGGAAAATATTGCTGTCCATTTCCCTGTCATGATGATTAGAAAATGAAATTTAACTAAATTAATTAAACTAAACATCAAAATGTCCAACTATATTTTCCTGACTTTGGAAGCCTTCGGAGGAATGAGTACGATCTTTAATAATGACTAATATTGAGGGAAAAATGCAATGTGATATTTTATGTGTCTGCGATGTTTTATGGAAAAAATATACAATGTACATGTACATATATATGAAATTTTACCTCCTTAAAGCATTGACTTGAAGAAATGTAGTTGGGAAGAAGTTGGGAAGATGTGAATAGCACATTCTTCCACTCTGGCTTCCCCATATGCATATAGTATTTGGTATTAGTGATGCAGTATTTTTTGTTCCTTAGTTCAGCTAAAATCCAGGTTATTTTCTCACGACAGGAATAATTAGGCACGCAGACATACTGAAAGATGAGGAGGGTGGAATTTATTAAGCAAGAGGAAAGTTCTCAAGAAAAAGAGGGTTTCTGCAAGCTGGTTTCCACCTCACAAAAATACCAGAGCACCAAACGTGAGCTGAAGAGGCTAGACTCCTTGTGCATAAGGCATGAATTCCTGGTGACTTCACCCCATTCTTCCAGTGCACATGTGGGCTTTTAGTTTGAAGCACTCCGCATTGATTTATTTCCCACACAGCACATGTGTTAAGGGACGGAATATTTCACCATGCGCATGTTTAGGCAAGCTCCCTGTGCACAATGACCTGGGGGTTTAGAGGTTCTCCAGGGACCCTTCCTTATCTGCCTAGGCATTTGACTGTCTTCTGCCTCTATCATTCTCCACTCTGAAGAAGTACATCTAACTGCCATTAGGATAAGGATAAGGACAATGACCAATCTTAACTCTTACTGACAGGTAAAAAAGTCAGATCTCCCTCAGTGGCCTATCTAAGGTCCCAGATAAAAGGAGGTAATTATTAGAAGCTCTGGTTGCATGATTGTTTGGATTTCAATGGCCTAAACATGAGAAGAGACAAACCGATTTATTATTAGAAGAAATGTTATCAAAATGAAACGGGTGGGTGGGTAAGGATAGCTCAAAAATCCTACCATCATTACCAGATAACCTGGTGGCCATAGTTATGCCTGCTAAGATTAGTGTCCATGGAGCTTGGCTGTGGTTAGCTCTCTTGGTCTTATTTTCTCAAAAAACAAACCTTTGGGTTATGGGCACCCTATGTATTCCTATCATCTGGCAGAATTTGTAGGATAATTGTCCAGAACTAGAATATTGAACCAGATTTTGAGGTTACCCATCCCTTTTGTTTCTTCTGAGCTGCAGCCAGATATCACTGGTTGATTCACAGGAATAAACAGGGTTAGTCTAAAATGTAGGCCAAAAACTTAAAAACAACTATTGAGTCTAGAGTTTAATGACAAATGTGTAAGTTTAGAAACATAATTTCTGTTTCTCTAATCCTCATCTTTGTTAAAAACAAATCATGATAGGATTGAGTTGTTTGCAAAATAAACTTTAGTCTTGTACCTGGCCTATTTATTTGCATAAAGTACAGCAAAAATAATTATTTTTACATAGGCCTTTTAAATTGACTTTGATAGAAGTCTGTTCCACAAGGAACATCAGACAAGACCCTTTAAAGCCAAAGCCAGCAATGGAGTTGTATCCTCAAATACTTTTGAGTTGGGTAAATTCCTCTTCTTGAGGTCCCACAAACATGGGGTTCCTGGTCCTGTTAGAGAGTCACATTCTTTACTCATACAGGTTAGGAACCTAGTACAGAGGCTGTGTAGACAAGTTATGAGGCCGCTTTTCCCTTGAGGCTTTCATTGGCTCTGCAAATCAAATTTGATTCCTTAAAGGGAAACATACCCTTCTAGCCAAAGCTTTGGTAAAACAACCAGTTCCTCCAGTTGTATCCTGTTGCCAAAGAAAATGAGTTCTTACTGCACTGATGCAAATAACTATATTGCTATGAGTTCAGAATACTTACAGATGATTTCCAAATTCTAAAGGAAGAAGGCATATACAAGCAAACATATTCCAAAATTAGTTCACAGGAGTTTACCTTACTCAATTATAAAGGACTGTAAGTAACTCAAAATAAAAGTTACCTTGACTCTGAAAAACAAAACAAGGAAAAGTTAAAAAAAAATTATCTCAGTTTTCTATTAGTTCAGTCCATTCAGTTAATTCTTGTTCTGCTTGATATTCATGAAAATTTCAGCACTTCATGAGTCCTGCAGGTTTTTTCCTTTATTCCAATGTCAAAATCTCCAAAGTTATCAGGAACCTGTATTTGAGAGTACCTGTCAAAGTTCTGTAGCTGATTTTAAACCATCTTTTGAAGACGATAAAAACAAGACAACAGTTTTCTGCAAATAAAAAAAAATTCAAGGTATTTTTACAGTCAAAAACACAATTGACAAATTTGTTTATCTCTGTGGTTTACAATAACTTACCCTTAATTGTGATTGATAGCATATACTCAAACATTAGAATTTTAGAAATCCTATATAATTTTGGAGCATATATGAATATTAGTTACTAAAATATAGCCTGAAGAACATTAAACATCATTTTGGCAGTCCCAGGTACTTCAACATGTTAGGTAATCTTGTTTACCTCTTTTCTGTATGCTCTGGGCGTTCAGGATACATTTGAAAGGGGGATAGACTGAAGATGAATGGCTACTCATCTAGAAAGAGGGGAGCCGGGCATCCCTGTTTCCTTTCTGTTCCTAGTGAATGCCTAGAATACTTGAGGGAGAGAAGGAAAATCATCGTCTTTCCTTCTTCCATTCTTACATACCTGAGTCTCAGCTTCCTCAGCAGGGTGTTGTCCATGGATTCCAGTGCGGTTTTCACCCAAGCCAACAGGGGGCCTAGTGGGTGCAATTATTCACACACTCATGTGCTGCCTTTCTCCGTGCTGTCAATAACCGTCTAGTTTCCTAGACCCCATTTATGCCATGGATACTAGCATGACCTTTATCCACAAAATTGGAGACTTGGTTTAATCAGCAGGAATTAGCCATGCTCAGCTGTGCTGTACCTTTTGACTTCTGTTGTTGTCTGCGTCTGGATCCCTCAGATCCAGTTTCCTTTCTTAAGGCTTGGACCTGAGCTTGGAAATGAGTTTGGGGCAAAAGAACTGCCTCAGGGGGTGCATGGACTCATCAAGTCCCAGGTGTCTGTCATCAGACTGCAGCCAGCAGCCATCGGCGTTGCTCCTTTGCAAAAATGCCTCCTCAAACATGGGAGAGAAAAGATGTCTTATGAATTGGTGTCCTGGTCTAATAAGACCCCTTCCAAAAGGAAAACAACAACAACAACAACAAAAACAAAAAAAACCCTCCGATATAGAGAAGAGGGCTGTTACTATGTTGGTGCAAGAGTAATCATGGTCCCTGCCACTCTTACTAATGGAAAAAACCACAACTACTTTTTAACCTACTCAACAATTCCTGGTCTGGTGGAGAAAAAAAAAAAAACTTAGATGCAGGGCTGTGTTAACTGCTGATAGGGTGGAGAGAATTAAAAAACAAACAAACAACCAAAAAAAAAAACAGATTAAGTACAGAGCTGCATTAATTGCTGACAGGTTGGAGAAAAAAAAAAAAGATGCCTGGGGAAGAAATCTCTTATTCTTATGCTAATAAGTTTCTTCAACAGGAAGAGAAACTTTTAATTGCTGTCAGACTGAGCTGGATCCTTCAGCTGGGAGAGGGGAAGACACCTTAGATGGTGGTGGGGAATGCTGGCCAGCCGGCCACGTGGAGCATGGGTCCCCAAGGACATCCTGGCTTCTGGGCAGTGGCAGTGGCAGTGGCTGTGGTTCATTCCTGCACTGTGTAGCCATTGGACACTGCATGTACATGTGGCAGGAAATACCATGTTCCACAGCTGGAAGGGAAAGGGGGTGGGGGCTATCCTTTGCCCATCTGTCCAGTGTATGTACCTGTGGCCACTGGGATTAGGGTAGAACACCCCAAATATTGTAAAAGAAAAGACAGTGCCATTATATTCCCAAAAAAGAAGGAAAATGCCATAGAAAAGACTGGGTTGGATCCAGGCCAACATTCCTGACCCCTGAGAGGGACATGGGTAGGAGGGTGCAGTTTCCCCTGCCCTCAGAAAATGTCTATGAGTGAGAAAGCTCAGAAACAAAAGAGAAAGAGATTTTGGGATTTTACTCACAAATTTTAGAGATCTGGGGATTTTACTCAAAAGATTTACATTTTACTCACCGTTCCTCACGTCCCCATACAGGTCACCAAAATGATGCAAGATTTTTTGCTCCTTAATTCAGCTAAAATCTGAGTTCTTGTCTCATGACCAGGAAAAATTAGGCACATGGACACCTTGAAAGGTAAGGAAGGCACAATTTATTAAGCGAAATGAAAGCTCTCAGCAAAAAGAGAGGTCCTGTATAGAGGTTATACACCTCACAAAACTAATACAAGGCCAACACACACGAGCTGAAGAGGCTAGGCTCCTCTCCAGCATAAGATGCAAATTCCTGGTGGCTTCACCCCATTCTTCCAGTGTGCATGTGGGCCCTTAGTCTGAGCCACTCCGCAATGATTTATTTCCCTTACTGCACATATGTTAAGAGACAGAATTTTTCAATGTGAGCATATTTAGGCAAGCCCTGTGTGCACCATGACATGGATGGCATTTGACTGTCTCCTGCCTCTTATCACTAGTTCAACTCTTCCTTTCCATAATTCTCTACAGGAATTGCTCTATGCAATCACCCAGTTAATTCTGGTTATTGCTGGTCATTTACAGACTTAAGAATGGGGTTTAGAGAGCATTTATAGTCGGCCATCTTGGCACACACCTGTGGTCCTAGCTACTCAGGAGACTGAGGCAGGAGAATTGCCTTCCTTGAGGTGGAGGTGGCAGTGAGCTGAGATCATGCCACTGCACTCCAGCAGCCTGGGCAACGGAGTGAGACACTGTCTCAAAAAACAAAAATAAAACAAAACAAAAAAACCACGCACACACAAATAATATTTTATTTCAGCAGGAACTCAGTTATAAAACGTAAGTAGTGCTTTGGAGTGGACAATATTGAAACATATGTCAGTACTTTCATTCCTTGGTATTTTTGCTCGTGGTTTCACCACAGCCATATCGTTACTTTGCCACTTTGTCACCACTTTGATTCCTAAAGCAGCCTCTTTATATTCCTCTGGAATAAATAATGTTTTCAACATACCTTGGACTGTCACTGTAGGTTGCCAGCTAGCAATTTGTTCATTTCCTAATATCATGGTTTCCGTAAAGGTATTTTTAGTAGGACTTGCTGTTATATCTCAGTTAAATATATAAAAATGATAGCTTTTAATGATTGATTTTCTTTTGGGTTTTTTTCTGTATGAGTTAAATGGTCAAGCCTAAATTCTCACATAAATTATACCATGTTTCAATCTTAAGATATTTAATGGTTATTCATTTTTGTATTCAGTATTTATACTTAGCTATATAATGAATGAAAAAATGAGTATATATAAAACTAAAATGAGTATATATAGATAGATATAATAAACTGAAATAAACTAAAAATAAAATACTATACATTAGCATGTGTATATGTATATACAATATATAATATATAATTATATACACTATGAGTGTGTATATATATTTTTATTTTTATTTTATTTTAGTGTGTATATATAGTAAAATCATTTTTATTTCATTTTATTCCGTTTTAGTGTGTATATAGACATTTAGTGTCTCATACATTTTAGTGTATATATAGACATTAAGGGTCTTATACTTTTAGTGTGTGCATATATATGCTAAATGTCTATATATACTATAAATGTGCTTGTGTGTATTGTGTATATGTACAATAAATGTGCGTGTGTGTGTGTGTGTGTGTGTATAGTTAGTAATAGCTAACTAAGTGCAAGGCCCTGGTCTGGTCACTTTTTCTCTTGACAATAAGCTCAATGAAGGTAAAAATCATTTTAAGGCCCATTTATTGTGCAGAGTTGAGTTCATGACTGGCCTTTGCCAATGTTGAGATTACAATATAATGGAAGAGACTAATACTAATAATAAACTTAAAGTGTTATGTCAAAGAGGCTCATAATGCAGTGAAACCTCTTTTAGGGGAAATTGACTCAGTCAAGGAGGATAGGAAAGTCTTCCCTGAAAATGAGATGGTATATCATGCAATGAGGATGTGTATGTTTTAATTTAGATGAAAGGAAAGAGAGTTCTTGGGGCAATCTAGAACTGTGCTGAAGATTGGGAGACTGAAAGTATATAGGCAGACTGGATAACAGGTTAAGGGAGATGTCTACTTGACAAATGACAATAGTTCAGACCAATAGAGGATGATGTGACAATTTTGAGGAGGAGTTGTGTGTGAAAGGTAATTTGGGGGCTCAAATGGCAGGGATTTCATGGGTGTCAAAAACACCAGCAGAAAAGCGCCTCCCAATCTCCTTAACTCAGTCCTTAGGAACTGATAAATCAATGTCTCTTTCCTGTTAAGTAATTATTCTTTCTTTCTTATCTCCATATCAATCAACAATTTAAAGGTTTGCATTCCACTGTGAAATGTTTGCTTTGCGATATTCTCAGTTTTTCCTTAGAGCCTAACGTGTCTTATTCTTGGTAAGTGCTCAGTGTTCATTGAACTAATTTTAATGTTACTTTATTTTTTTATCAAAACATCATTATTACTATTAGCCAAAAAGCATGACTTGAAAGAATCATGATAATCATTCTTTCATCTCTAGAGTCCTATGGGTTATGACACAAATACAAATGAGGGGGAATCTATGATTAAGAATACATGTTTTGATAAATTATCTAAGCCCCTATGCTGTACTAGGATTTGGAATCAGCCTAAGGGTACTCAGCAAATTATCTAGACATGAGATGGTTTGACCATCTTGAACCAATTAATTGTCCCTGAATGTTGCATTGTATGATTAAATCATATTAAGCCACAAGGTAGTTGTTATTTCTTCTTTTCACATATATTCAATTGAAAGCATTCCCATGTTATCTTTAAAAGGATGCTTTCATAATTCATGTTTAATGATGTCCCACAATCTCTTACAAGATTACTAAAGGAGATAATAATGGAAGTACCAGTTCTACAATTGGATAGTAGATGAGCTTATATATTAAGTACTCAAGGCTAAAATTTTGATGAGAAAGAACATGGCAAGTTAAAACACCATTCAAATTGTGATATTATTGTTTCCTCTACATATAGAAAGCCATTGATACCTAGAAAAAAATTATTACCACCTATGTTTTATCATGCCAGAAAAAATAATAAATGTTTACTTTTTAAAATATACATTTGGCTCATGTATTTAAATAGACTTCTTTAGGTCTTAAATTTTAGTAGTAGATTAAATATAATGCTGCCTGATGCCAAAATAGCAGCTGACATACTACCTAGCATTTTCTTATTGCAGGATGGCAAAACTCACAGAAATTAACATGATATTTTAGGTATTCTGGGCTTTTTCATAATTCACATAGAAAGCTCGTGATTATTCCCTGCTAAATTGGAGATAAAGAAGAATAGTATTTATATAAGGAATATTAACAGAATGAAATGACTTTGAAATTGTAATTGAAAGACTTGGTATTGCAGTTTAGTAAGTTTTGTGAAGGGTTCAGAAATCAATATTTGGGATGTTTATTTGTTGTCTCTAAAATAGCTTTAAAATATGGTTTATATTATTGATAGCAATATGGGCAATTTCCCAAATGTTTGTATATTGTGTTAATTAATTATCAGTAATGAAATAGCAGCCATATTAAAACGTTTTATACTGTGGCACAATTCTGCTCTCCAAAATATGCCATGTTAAACCCAAGTTTCTAATCTGGCTATTAATTTTATGTTTTAAATTCTGCTTTTAAGCTAAATTCTTCATAGCAAACAAATTGTTTAACTGCAAGTTTTTACTTCTATTATATGCTTTAAACATGAAATGAAATATTGTATTCTGCATGTAGGTAGATAATATCTACTTGTATGCATGTAAATAATAAATATTAGCTACCTATTTTCTAATGTGACATGCTTAATTTTGTCAATCTTGTTTGATCTCTCCACTGTTAAGTTATTTTCCTGGAATCTTAACTTCTTAGATATTTGTTGAAAATGATTAATTTTTCCTTCACTAACCCACAAACACAATAATATTTTCATCAATATTCAACTACAAATTTGAAATCTATTTTTTCTCTTATTTCTAAATGAATTATACAAGATAATAGGTTTTGATAGAATTACAATCTTATAATTATCTTCACCATTTTTCCTAAATATGGAGCATCTAAATTTACTAGATTATTTGCTGCTTCTCTCAATTTCTGGTTTTAAGCTCTTAAGCCATTCATGAGGAAAGAAATGGGGAGGGTCAAGGGATGGTGGTCATTTCCTAGACACTGAAGTCCAACGGGCCTGAGGATACATCCTTCCTTGCTAATACTGGCTGTTTAAAATTGGGGAAACCTTCTTCATGTTTAACACTTGAGTATTTTCCTCTCTAAAATGCAGAAAATATCTGGCTTGAAGTATTGTTGTGAGGATTACAGGTAATTTATTTTCATATGCTTAGCAAAATGCTTGACTAAGAGAAAGTGCTCACTAAATGCTTTTTTTTTCTGTGTGTGTTTGTTTTCTTAAGAAGCTCTTCCACCTTGGAAATCACTCACAGTTTTATTGCCATTTTGGAGCAAATTTAATAATATATGTATATGATGAAAGGATCCACTTTAACAGCTGTCTTCATTTTAAGCACAACTAATTGGGAAAGATCATGGATAATATTGCTAGTCAGAAAGCAGTGTGTTAATGCTGCTGTACGTATGCCATAGTAGCAGAATGGTATTTAGTATTCAGTGTGGGGAAGACAGCTGTAGGGATTGCTGAAAAAAGGTTTTTTTGAAGTTACTGTTTCCATGTAAGTGAAGATAATTATTCCCAAGTCTTAAGTACCTTTGAAATATAATTTTTAAGAAAGCATTTATTATTTCGAATGCAAGAGCAAATGTACCTTATGTTCTTTTACTTTTTTTAATATTAAAATAAACTCTTATATACTTTATTGTCATTTATTTAAAAATATTTTGGACATTTGGTTGGATAAAATACCACAAAAATTAAAATAAAGAATTTTATAAATAGAAAGACTGATATACTAAACAATAACAGTTATGATTCAGTTTCAAAAGTTGTTCTTGATTGAACTAATAATTTTTTCGTTTTCTCCCTTCAGTGCAAAAATAACTTTTCATTTCTAAAGGTTTTAAGTTGGTTTTCAAAATACAGTGACAAACTTCCCTGTTGGTCATTGAATTTGAGATATCATCCAAACTGAAAACAAAGAACTGTAGTTTAGACCTGATAAGTAAAATGAATAGAACAGTATTCTGTTTGAAATAAAAACTAATACCTTTGTTTTGCCTTTCAGAGGAAGAACTTTCATCATGATAATTCGATGTACTTTGACATATATTTTGAAATAACAATTGATGTTTCTTGAAATTAATATGCTCACTAAAATCATCATACATTTTAAGGAAATGTTTTGACTTATATACAAATATAGTGAACTTGCTGTTTTATAATTTGTTAATGTTGACTATTTTCGTATTTATTACTTTTAAGAACATTGATGTTTCAGAGCTCATTTTGGCTTTTTAAGGTTATATATTTGGAGAAAGGGAGAAGAGAAATCTGATTAAAGAGTCTGTAACATTGGCTGGGCGGGGTGGCTCACGCCTGTAATCCCAGCGCTTTGGGAGGCTGAGACGGGCGGATCACGAGGTCAGGAGTTTGAGATTGGCCTGACCAATATGGTAAAACCCCATCTCTACTAAAAATGCAAAAATTAGCTGGGCATTGTGGTGTGCACCTGTAGTCCCAGCTACTCTGGAGGCTGAGGCAGGAGAATCGTCTGAACCTGGGGGGCGGATGTTGCAGGGAGCAGAGATCATGCCACTGCACTCCAGCCTGGGCAACAGAACGAGGCTCCGTCTCAAAAATCAAACAAACAAACAAACAAAAAGACAGTCTGTGACACATTAGTCATCCTATGACTCCTTTACTCAAAGTTCAATAATTATATTTTTAGTGCTTGTGTAAGTGTTCTTAAACAATTCCTATGTTCTTATTCAAATCCTTACACCGAATTGCATGGTCTTTAATTTTCTCTGTATTGATGGGATTTCTAATCATAGTGATTAGATGTTGTTGACGTGGTAATGCATCCAGTAACTATCATTTTCATTTTCTCACTGACTACATCCATAAGCAATATAGACAATTTTTTTTACCTTTTTATTTTTTTACTTTGTAAATGATCATTATTGAAATATGACCTACATAAGATGTACTCATCTTAATTGTGGAGTCCCATTTGTTTTGACAAATGCTTTTGATAAATAACATGTAATCACCATAACAATGAAGATACAGGATATTTTTACTATGACAAAAAGTTTACTTTGGAGTCAGTCCTTCACATCTCAGACTCAAGCCACCAATGATCTGTTTTTTTGTTAATGTATCATAATTTTGATTATTCTAACACTTCATATAAATGGAATAAAGTAGCATTTGTTAATTTGCATAAGGATCCTTTGACTCAGAATAACGCTGCTGAGATGAATTCACATTATTGAATATATCTCTAATTTATTATTTTTAATTGCTTACTTTGTTCCATATTACAAAAATACATTGGATGATGTTCTGTCATTCATCAATTGATGAACATATGGTTTGTCTTTCCCCAGTTTGAGGCTATTATTATAAACATCTGCATTCAAGACACAGAGTGGCTATTTTTTTTTTTTTTTTTTGGTCCGTCCTGAATTAATGATTCTTTATTTTTAAATGACAAAGCTTTTTAGGTAGTCTCATGTCACTTAATTTTTTTTTTCCAATTGACACAACAATTATACAGATGAATAGGGTGTACAGTGGTGTTTTGATACATATGGTCAAATCAAGGTATTTAGCATATTCATAAATATTTCTTTGTGGTGATAATATGTAAAATTCTTCTAGCCATTTTGAAATGTACAGTACAATATTATTAACAATAGTTACCCTACTGAGCAATAGAATACCAGAGCCTATTCCTCCTATCTAACTGTAACTTTGTACCTGGTGATGAATCTCTTCCTCTCCTGTCCAGTCCCCTACCCTTCTTTGCCTCTCATAATCACTCCTTCTATGAGTTCAAGTTCTTTAGATTCCATATATGAGTGGGATCATTTAGTATTTGTCTTTCTCTGTCTTGGAGGACATTTAACATAATGTCCTCCAAGTTTATTCATGTTGCCAAAAATGAGGACTTTCATTTATTTTTATGGCTGAACAGTATTCCTTTGTGCATATTTACCACGTTTTCTTTATCTTTTGATATTTAGGTTGATTTAATATCTTGGGTATTGTGAATAGTGCTGCAATGAACATGGAAATGCAGATATCTCTTTGACACATTGATATCATTTCCTTTGAATATGTAGTGGGATTGCTACATCATATGGTAGTTCTATTTTTAATTTTAGAGAAACTTCCCTACTGTTTCCCATAATGGCTGCACTAATTTACATTTCCACCAAAAATGTACAACAATTTATCTTTCTCCACATTTGTGCCAATATTGGATTGGAGCAATTTTAGGAGCACCTTTTGAAGAACAGATTTTAATTTTTAAAAAAAGTACATGTGCCAGGCGCGATGGCTCAGGTCTGCAATCCCAGCCCTTTGGGAGGCTGAGGCGGGTGGATCACGAGGTCAGGAGATCAAGACCACCCTGGCTAACACAGTGAAACCCCGTCTCTACTAAAAATACAAAAAAATTAGCTAGGCGTTGTGGCGGGCGCCTGTAGTCCCAGCTACTCGGGAGGCTGAGGCAGGAGAATGGCGTGAACCTAGGAGGCAGAGCTTGCAGTGAGCCGAGATCCCGCCACTGCACTCCAGCCTGGGTGACAGAGCGAGACTCCGTCTGAAAAAAAAAAAAGTACATGTATCATTTTGAATAATTTCTCACACAGACTTTGAGGATATATTGATAATAGATATATCTGAAAAAATTGGTCTTAGAATATATAGAGAAAGCTTACAACTAAATTATAAATCATCAATAAACCCATAAAGCACCTTTACATTTTCTTAGCTCTTTCAAAGGGCAGAAGTTTCTTTTTCTGTATGCCTGTAATATCATAAAATTTTGTGTATTTTAAGGTAACTAAACGTTTCCCCTATGTCAGATTCTAGAAGATATGTCTTCATTTTCATTTAGATTTATATACATCTTATTTTGTTTATTGTAAGTAAAAACAATTGATATTCATTTTGCTCCAAGTGGATGTTGATTTGTTCTAGCAATATTTGTTTAAAACACTTACCTTAGTACTTAAAAGTTGACTATATTTTGTAGGTGTATTTCTGGACCATTTATCCTGTTATATTGTCTTATGCATATGCTTATACCAAAAACATACTGCCTCAACTACTGAAACTTAATTTCAAGTTTTTAAATTGAGTGAGTACTCCAACTTTTTCTTTTTTTCCTAAAAGTTTTTGACTAATCTTGTTGTTTCTATTATAAGTTTACACATTTCTTTTAGAATCAATTTGTCAATTTCTACAAAATCTAATTGGAGCAGATATTACTGATATCTAAAATACAGATTTAATCTTGGAGAATGTTTTCTAGAATGGGGGCATGAGAAACTGCGTGGAACCTATACCCAAACAACCATCACTACACATGAATATAATAATAATAAAAAACAAAATGTTTGGAAATCCTATTGTTCTACGGAAGATGAAGAAACATTTATTCAAGAAAGTACACTAAATTGGGAAAGAGCTTCTGGAGTCTACGTCACTTGAGCCAAAACCTGTTCTCTTTTGCCACAGCTCAGTATGATGAACCTCCTCTATGGGTTGATGCAGATAAGAGCAAAGGCCTCTCTCTGTACACAGGTTTCATTTTGGCACTACGACATGTCCGTGGGAAAGAGAGGCTACCAAGATTTCTCACATTCCCCCAGTTTTAAATTTCAGAACC
This sequence comes from Colobus angolensis palliatus, assembly GCF_000951035.1. Lineage (NCBI taxonomy): Eukaryota > Metazoa > Chordata > Mammalia > Primates > Cercopithecidae > Colobus > Colobus angolensis. Next base: position 3,498,059 of record NW_012115055.1, on the reverse strand, counting down.
TTACAGCAAGAAAAAACAGCTGCAAATTCTGTGGCTTACTTACTCTATCCAGCCCCCATTTCTCCATGAAAGCTCTACCTCAGGCATGGTAGGCAAATCATACTGGAGTGCTAATAGCCCTCTCACATTCTCATTTTAAAGGTGGATGTCTCATGCCAGAGTAGAAAAGCCAAGAGTTAAGAAGCCACTGCCCCAATTCAGCACTTTGCTTATAAAACAGGGTTATCACTCTGAGATAAGTATGGCACTGTCCCCATGCTCAGCTGTGGAATGGTGGTACAGAGTTTTTGCCCAGGGGAGGGGCAAACATGAAAACCATGTGCTCCAAAGTCCTCAGTAAAGGAACTGTGTTTATTTGAAGATCATGGAGCAAGTCAGACCTAAATGTGGTGTGGAAAATGATAAGTGTTTTGTTGATAAGCCATTAAAAGGATGCTTATAGTAACATGAGATTTGGAAGCTAAACCTTAAACTGTTTAGACACTTAACAGAGACAAGCAGGGAAAGTAAAAGATGAGAAGAGCCTTACTGGGATCTGAAAGAGAGTAGACCTAATGTGTATCTCTGCAAGGAGGACTGCATTTAATTGGATCAGCCTGGTGGGCAATTTATTTCCCCAGAGTATTATTATTATTGTTATTATTAAAAACAGAACAATCAACTGGAAATTAGTTATGGCTATCAGTTGGGTGTGATAGCAACAAGAGAGACACCGTTGCAAATAAATAAGAGAAACAAACAACCTAAAGGAGTTCTGCTGAAACCACCGTTATCCCAAGGAAATTGTGTGCATGTTCAAGGCTGTGTCTTCTGAGGAAGAACATCAGAGGCACATAGTCTGGAGAAATCACTGATACAGTCCCTTCAAGAAATTCAAAGTATAAACAGTCACCAAAAATGATAAGATGTCTTTGAGAATGGTATAGATCAGTGTATAGACTTGCTACAGAGCAGTATTTAAAGGGCCAATTATGAACAAAAATTTATAACAAATACAAAAAGAAAAAACATGAAATGTGTAAACCATACACAAGGAAAAAAATAGTCAACCATAACTATCACCAAGAAGTCCTAGTTTTCAAATTTAATAGACAAATGAATATCTCTGAAAGCTGTTATATGTAAGTTAACTAAAAGGAACCATGCTTAAGGAAGTAAAAAAAGATACAATGGCAATGTGCAATTAAATAGAGTATATTAACAAAGAGTTGGGAAAGATAAAGAAGAACTAAATTAAACTCCAGAGTAATTAAATTTTAAAAAATAATAAAATAAAAAAATTATTAGAGAGGATTAATAGTAGAATGTACTGGTAGAAGAAAAAACAGCAAAGATTAAGTTGGATTAATAGAAACTAAATAGTCTTAACAACAAAGAGAAAAATAAACCAAGGAGTATGAAACAGGGCCTTTGCAAAAATGTGATACTTCATTAAGCACACTAATGTAACTATGCTTGGAGTTTCGGAAAGAATGAACAGAGCAGTAGATAAGAAAAAGTATACAAATAAATAAAGGCAGAAAATGCACATCTGATGAAAAACATTCATCGGCATACCTAAGAAATTCAATGATCTCCAAGCAAGGCAAAAAAAACCAAACTTAGATATATCTGAGTGTGGAAATATTGAAAGTGATGAAAGGCAAAGAAAAAATCTCGAAAGCATGAAGTCAAAAATCACTGATTGCATAAAAGTTAGCCCAATGAAATTTACAACTGACATCTCATCAAAAACAATGAAAGCTACAAAAGGTTGTAAGTTGACACACACAAAGTTTAGGAAAAAATAACAGAAACACTGTATTTCAAAAATGGGAGCAAAATAATAACACAACCAAATTTTGTTGCCAGCACATCTGCCTTACAAAAAATACTTGATAAGATTATTTAGGCTTAAATAAAATGATTCAAGACTGATCAATTCCATATAAAAAAAAAAAGTAGCACAACACTGATAAAGGCAATTATGCAATTATGAAAGACAGTATCAAGGTATATTTCTTCCTTCTATCTTTAACCAGTTTGGAAAGCAATTGTATAAAATAAATCATACTGAATTTTATTACTAAGTTTATGATAGGTAGACACACAACATATTTAGCAAAAACAGCCCAAAGAAGTTGGTGGGCGTGAAACTGAAGTAAGGAAATGACAATGTTTGAGTTATTGACTCAAATATGCATGAAGAAATTAAGAGAAACAGAAGTAAATATTAAAAGTAAATTTAAAAAAGTATTTGTAATTAGAGCTTCTTTAAATGGCATACAATTTTATAAAGTAATAATCGTAACAGTGTAGTTTTGAATTTTCAATGAATATACAAGTTTTATATATATACATAATTTTAGTATCAGAAGAGGGAAAAGGACGTAGAGTTATATAGGATTAATATTTCTGCATTTCACTGGAATTACATTAGCATAAAACTAAAACAGAAACTGATAATTTACAATGTGTATTTTAAGGTAAAGATTAACCACTAAGAGAAAGATTCAAACAAATACAGTGAGATATAATTTAAGAAACTAAAATGACACAACAGGATATATTATTTTAAGAAATAATAAAGCAGTAAAATAATAGAGAAACAAAAATGGTATAAAGGTACCACCAAGAGTCAATCCTGATGTAAATTGTGGGCTTTGGGTGATGATAATGTGTTTATGTAGGTTCATAAATTTTAACAATTGTACCACTTTGGTGAAAGATATTTATAATGTCAGAGATATGCTTGTGTGGGAGTATCAGGTACATGGGCATCTCTGTACCTTCCTCTTGGTTTTGCACTGAAACCTACAACCAGTGTAAAAAATAAAGTCTTTTTCAAATAACATGAGGTGTATAGAAATTAAAAATAAAAATAGCAAACTAAACTCATATGTATCAATAACATTAAATGCAAATGGTTTAAGAAATACAATAAAAAGTAAAGATTCTGTAATTGTTTTAAACAACAAATAAAAAACAATATGTTTCAACCATATGTTGCAGGAGTCACACTTCAGATTTAATGATACAAATATGTTCTAGGTAAAAGGATAGGAAAATGCATAATATGCAATATGGAGCCAAAAGAAACCAAGACTGGGCACAGTGGCTCATGCGTGTAATCCATGCACTTTGGGAAGCCAAGGTGGATAGATCACATGAGCTCACCAGTTCTAGACCAGTCTGGGAAACATGGCAATACCCCATCTCTACCAGAAATACAAATATCAGCCAGGTATGGTGGTGTGTGCCTGTAGTTACAGCTGCTTGGGAGGCTGAGGTGCAGGGATTGCTGGAGCTTGGGAGATTCAGGTTGCAGGGAGCTGAGATTGCACCACTGCACTTCAGTGTGAGTAACAGAGCAAGACCAATTCTACAATTCAAAAAAAAAAAAAAAAAGAAAGAAACTCGAAGAAATCTGGAATAGCTGTACTTACACAAGAGCCTTAAAAATGAAGATTATTACTTGAGCAAAGAAAAACATCTTGCAATGAGAAAAGATATATTTATCAACAAACCTACACATACCTAGCAATAGAACTCCATAATACATAAGGCAAAACTGACATAAATAAAGGGTGAAAAGGACAAGGCAACAGTGGTAATCATAGACTTCAGTAATAATACAGGCATACCTCCTTTTATAGAATTTGATTAATTGTACATCACAGATATTACATTTATCAAAAATTGTTTTGTAGCAACCCCTGCATCAAGCAAACCTATCAGAGTCAATTTTCCAACAGCACATACTCATTTTCTACATGTAATAGTCTGTTCTCACACTGGTAATAAAGACATACCTGAGACTGGACAATTTGTAAAGGAAAGGGGTTTACTTGACTCACAGCTCCACAGAGTTGAGGAGACCTCAGAAAACTTCTACTCATGGTGGAAGGGGAAGCAAACATTTCCTTCCTCACGTTGTGAATGGAGGAAGAAGTGCCAAGCCCAAAGAGGGAAAAGACCCTTATAAAACCATCAGCTCTTATGAGAATTCACTCACTATCATGAGAACAGTATGAGGGTAACTGCTCCCATGATTAGATTACCCCCTATCAGGTTCCTCCTGCAACATGTGGGGATTATGGGCTCTAAAATTCAAGAAGACATTTCAATGGGAACAAAGCCAAACCATATCATTCTGCCTCTGGCGCCTTTCTTTCTTTCTTTTCTTTCTTTCCTTTCTGTCTTTTTTGAGACGGAGACTTGCACTGTCACCCAGGCTGGAGTGCAGTGGTGCAATCTCGGCTCACTGCAAGCTTTGCCTCCTGGATTCATGCAATTCTCCAGCTTCAGCCTCCCAAGTAGCTGGGACTACAGGTGCCCATCACCAGGCCCGGCTAATTTTTTGTATTTTTAGTAGAGACGGGGTTTCACCGTGTTAACCACGATGGTCTCGATCTCCTGACCTCGTGATCCGCCCACCTTGGCCTCCCAAAGTGCTGGGATTACAGGCATGAGCCACCATGCCCGGCCCCCTTTCAAATCGTATGTTCTCACATTTAAAAATACAATTATGCTCTTCCAACAGTCCCCAAAAATCTTAACTCATTCCAGCATTAACTCAAAAGTTCAAGCACAAATTCTTATCTGAGACAAGACGTGTCCAAAATCCAATAGGGCAGTTATTAAATCTTAAAATTACAAAATGATCTCCTTTGACTCCATATCTCATATCCAGATCATGCTGATGCAAGTGGTGGACTCCCACAGCCTTGGGCAGTTCTGCCCTTGTGGTTTTGCAGGGTACAGTCCCCTCCTGGCTGCTTTCATGGCTGGTGTTGAGTATCTACAGCTTTTCCATGTGCATGGTGCAAGCTTTTGATGGATATACCATTCTGGGGTCTGGAAGATAGTGGCCTTCTTCTCATAACTGCACTAAGCAGTACCTCAGTGGGATCTCAGTGTGGGGACTCCAACCCCACATTTCCCTTCCACACTGCCTTAGCAGATGTTTGCCATGAGGGCCCCACCCTTGAACCAAACTTCTGCCTGGACATCCAGGTGTTTCCGTACATTCTTTGGTCTAGGCAGAGGTTCCTAAACCTCAGTTCTTCTGTGCTTATGCAAACCCAACACCTTATGGAAGCTTCCAAGGCGTGGGGCCTCTACCCTCTGAAGTAATGGCATTAGCTGTACCTTGGGCCCTTTTAGCCATAACTGTAGCTGAAGCAGCTGGGATGCAGGGTGCCATGTGTTGAGGCTGCACAGAGCATAGTGGGGAGGCTCTGGACCTGGCTCACTAAACCATTTTTTTCCTCCTAGGCCTCTAGGCCTGGGATGGGAGGGGCTGCCATAAAGGTCCCTGATATGCCCTGGAGACATTTTCCCCATTGTCTTGGTGATTAACATTCGCCTCCTTGTTACTTATAGAAATTTCTGCAGTCAGCTTAAATTTCCCCCTGAAAGTGTTTGCTTGTTTGTTTGCTTGTTTTTTTTTTTTCCTGTTGCATCATCAGGCTGCAAAATTTCCAGACTTTTTTGCTCTGTTTCCTCTTGAACACTTTACCACTTAGAAATGTCCTCCACCACATACCCTACATCATCTCTCTGAAGTTCAAAGTTCCACAGATCTATAGGGTAGAGGCAAAATGCCCCCATTCTATTTGCATAACAAGAGTGACCTTTATTCCAGTTCCCAACAATTTCCTCCTCTCCATCTGAGACCACCATAGCCGAGACTTCATTGTCCATATCGCTATCATCATTTTGGTCAAAGCCATTGAACAAGTCTCTAGGAAGATCCAGCTTTCTTGCATATTCCTTTCTTCTGAGTCCTTCAAGTCTCTAAGAAGTTCCAAACATTCCCACATTTTTCTGTCTTCTTCTGAGCCCTATAAACTGTTCCAACCTCTGCCTGTTACCAAGTTCCAAAGTTGCTTCCACATTTTCAGATATTATAGAAGCTCCCTACTCTATCAGTACTAATTTATTGCTTTAGTCTGATCTCATGATGCTAATAAAGACATACCTCAGACTGGGTAATTGATAAAGGAAAGGAGTTTATTTGTCTTACAGTTCAGCAGGGCTGCAGAGGCCTCAGAAAACTGACAATCATGGCAGAAGAGGAAGCAATCATGTCCTTTTTTACATGGCAACAGGAAGGAGAATTGCCTAGCCGAAAGGGGGAAAAAGCCCCTTATACAACCATCAGATCTTGTGAGAACTCATTCACTATCATGAAAGCAGTACAAGGGTAACTGCTTCCATGATTAAACCCCCTACTGTGCCCTTCCCACAACATGTGGGTATTAATAGGCACTATAGTTCAAGATGAGATTTGGGTGGCGATACAGCCAAACAATATCACTAGCTGTGTGACACAAGTTGTAATTCTTGCAAAGTTCGAACTTTTAAATAATTTTATCTGTTATGATGATCTATGATCAGTGATCCTTAATGTTCCTACTGTAGTTGTTTTGGGGAGCCTCAAACCATGCCCATAAGTTTAATAACAAGGCAAGGTTGTCTCTGCTTTCACAAGTGATAGCCAAAATTTTGTTGGAGGTTCTAGCCAGGGCAGTTCAGTAAAAACATGAAGTAAAAGTCATCAAGATTGATATTAAAAACATGAAGTAAAAGTCATCAAGATTGATAAGACATAAAATAGCTGTTTGCAGATAACATAATCTTGGATATAGAGAATGTTAAATATCCACTAAAATTCTATTGGAATTAATACATGAATTTAGGAAAGGTCACAAGGTACATGGTCAATATAAATAAGCCAACTACATTTCTACATACAATGAACAACCTGAAAACAACTTAAGAAAACAATTTCATTTATAATAGCAGTACAAAGAGTAAAGTAACTATGGATACATTTAACCAAAGAAGTGCAAAGCACGTACTCTGGAAAATACAAAACATTGTGGAAAGAAATTAAAAAGATACTGGCTATCAAGGAAATGCAAATCAAAGCCACAATGAGATACCACCTCACACTCACTAAGATGGCTATTATCAAAAGAAAAGATAACTGTTGCTGAGGAAGTGGATAAATTGAAACACTATGCACTGTTGGTAGTTGCTTTGGAAAAATAAGTCTGGCAACAACTCAAAAGGCTAAACTTAATATACCATCCAGCAATTATACTCCTAGGTATATACCCAAGACAACTGGAAAAAGTTACCCATGACATTTGTACATGAATCATCATGGCAACAACATTCCTAGTAGTTAAGTGAATAAATGCATAAAATTTGCTGTATCCATACAACTGAATATTTAAAAAAATTAAAAAATGAAGTACTGATAAAGAAATAACATGGATGAACCTTGAAAACATTGGTTAACAAAAATATCTAGTCACAAAAAAATCAAATATTGTATGATTTCATTTATGTGAAATGTCAAGAATAGGCAAATTTATAGAGAAAAAGAGAGATTACTGCCTATTACTGAAACTAGAAAATGGGGTAAGGGACAGTTAGGTGTTATGAAAAGTGTGGAGTTATTGCTAGTTTATGTGGGATGATAAAATGATCTAAAATTAATGGTGGTGTTATATGTACAAGTCTATGAACATTTGGAAAACCATTGGATCATACTTTGTAGATGTGTCAGTTCTATGGTACGGAAATATACCTAAATAAAGTTGTTAAAAAAGAGCTTTCTAATTCATCAACATTGCATATCTCTTCATTTATAGTATTTGTTTTCTTTCAGCAGTGTCCTGTAGTTTTCAATGTAAAGGACTTACACACGATTTGTTCTTTTTGTGTGTGTATTTCCATTCTCAGTATTATTTCAATAGCAAATTTTGTTCCAATTTCCAATTATTAATTGCCAGCATATGGAAATGCAATTGACTTTTTAGTATTCACCTTTTACATTGACTATGTGCTAAATTCACTTTTCAGTAGCTTTTTTGCTTATTACTTGTTTTTTCTACATAATGTATTATTATATGTAGACAAAGTTTAAAAAATAATTGTAGATGTGTATATAGTGCCTTTATTTTCATTAACTCATTTCACTTTCAAAGACCTTCAGTACAAAACTGAATAGAATATAGAAAGCAGGCAAGTTGTCCATTTCTGAATTTTAGTGGAAAAGTGATAAACCTCTCAACACTGTATTTTTAATCAAATTGGGGAAATTTCTTATTGGATCCTTTAGGATCTGACTTTTAAGTTTCTTCAGGTGTGGTTACAATAGACTACCTTTTTATTGTGGAAATAACATTTAACATGAGATATACTATCTTTAGAAAATCTAAGTTCACAGTACAGTTCTCCCTCTGTTGTTTTGTTTTATGATTGACATAATATTTGTATATAATTATGAGGTATTTGCCATATTTCAATATATGCATTTATTGTGTAAAAATCAAATAAGGGTAATTAGCATTATCCATCATCTTAAACATTTATCATTTATTTGTAAAGAGAACATTCAAAAACCTCTCTTAAAGCTATTTTGAAATATACAAAAAGCTATTTAGTATTGTATGATTACGCAATACAAATATACAATATATAATATTATTCACTCTAGGTATCTTACTATGGAATAGAATATCAGGACTTATTTTTCATATGTAACTGTAGCTTTTTCCTGATGACCTGTCTCTCCCCTTCCCTTCTCCTCCCCATCCTCTGTTAACCACTATTCTACTCTTTCTTCTTGAATTCAACTTACTTAGATTTCACATATAAATAAGATCATGTGGTATTTCTCCCTCTGTGCCTAGCTTAAGTCACTTAACATAATGTTCTTCAGGTTCATTTATGTTGCCACAAATGCTAGGATTTCATTTATTTTTGTGGTTGAATAGTATTCAATTGTGTAAATGTACCATGTTTTCTTTATCTATTCACCTGTTGATGGACTCTTAGGTGGATTCCATATTTTGGCCAATGTAAAAAGTGCTCCAATAAATATAGGAATGAAAATATATTTTCCACATAGTGACTTTCTTTCCTTTGGATAGATACCAAGTAGTAGGACTGCTGGATCACATAGTAGTTCTATATTTAATTTTTTGAAGAAGCTACATAGTGTTTTCCATTATGATTATATTAATTTACATTCCTACAAGCAGGCAGTGAGTAAGGACTTCCTTTGTTAGTATTTCCTCTCCAATACATGTTCCTTTTGATTTTTCAGTAGTAGCCATTCTAACTAAAATGAGGTGATAGCTGATTATAATTTTGATTTGCATTTCTCTAATAATTAGTGATATTGAGCATTTTTCTTTTCATATATCCATTGGCCATTTGTTTGTCTTCTCTTGGATATATCTTAGTCTTTTGTCAATTTTTGATTGGATTGTTTTGTTGTTGTTTAGTTGTTTTGTTGCTTACATATTTTGAATATTAACTGCTTATCAGATATATAGTTGGCAAATATATTCTCCCATTCTACAGGTTGTCTCTTTGCTCTGTTGATTGTTTCATTTGCTGATGTAATCCCATTTGTCTGTATTTGCTTTTATTACATCTGCTTTTGGAGTTTAATCCAAAAAAAGTTTGCCTAGACCAATTTCATGGAGCTTTTCTACTATGTTTTCTTCTAATAGTTATGTAGTTTTTGATCATACAGTTTAGTCTTTAGTCAATTTTTGTTGACTTTCATATGTGGTAAGAAAAAAGGGCCTAATTTTACTTTTCTTTATGTGGATATCCAGTTTTCTCAGCATCATTTATTGAAGTGGCTTTTCTCTATCCATTCTGTGTACTTAACACTTTTACCTAAACTCAGTTTTCTGTAGATGCATGGATATATTTATGGATTTTCTATTGGTCTACGTATCTGTTTCTGTGCTAGTACCATGGTGCTTTGGTTGTGATAGCTTTGTAGTATGTTTTAAAATCAGGTAGTGTGATGGCACCAATTTTGTTATTATTGCTGAAGATTGCTTTGGCTATTTTGGGTTTTTGTGGTTCAATATGTTTTTAGTTTTCGTTTTCTATTTCTGTGAAGAGTATCACTGGTACTTTCATAGGGATAGGATTAAAACTACAGATCATTTTGTTGACTATTTTATATAAATGGAACCATTCACATAAATCACCCATTTATTCTTCTGTGGTTGACTTGTTTCACTGAGCATACTATCCTCACATTTCATCCATGTTGTAGCATGTGGCACAATTTTTTCATTTGAAGACTTAATGATATTTCATTTTATGTGTATACTACTTTTCTTTATCCATTCACCCAGCAATGGACATTTAGATGGTTTCTATATCTTTGTTGTTGGCAATAATCCTGCAATAAGCATGGGAATACAGATATCTCTTTGAGATCCTAATTTTAATTACTTTGGATTATTGCCCATAAGTGAGATTGCTGGATTGTAAAGTAGGTTTACTTACAGATATTTTAGGAACTTCCAAACTATTTTCTTTAGGGGCTGCACCATTCACATTTTTAAAAACCATACAGGGGAGTCCCCATTTCAATATATCCTCATAAACACTTTTTATCTCTCTGTCTCTTATTTTAAAATAATGGCTATCCTAACAAGTGGGAGGTGATATCTCATTGTGGGTTTGATTTGCATTACCCTGACGATTAGTGAGACTAAGCATGTTTTCATACTATGCTGCCCATTTGTGTGTCTTGTTTAGAGTAACTTCTATTTAAGTCCTTTGTCCATTTAAAAAAAATGGATGATTTATTTATTTTACTGTGATTCAGAAGAGTTCTTTATTTTAGATAACAACCATTTATCAGATATATAGTTTTAGTTCTTTATTTTAGATAACAACCATTTATCAGATATATAGATATATTATCAAATATTTTCTATCATTCCATATGGTCCCTTTTCATTGTTTGGATTGTTTCATTTGCTGTGCAGAAGCTTTCTATTTTGATGTACTCTTATTTTTGGTTTTGTTGCCTGTTGTTTTGTTATTCTATTGAAAAAATCATGGCCAAGACCAACACGAAGAAGCTTCTTTCCTATGTATTTTTATGAGTTTTATATTTTAAGGTCATGCATGTAATTAATCCTTTTTGAATTGATTTTTGAGTATAGTAAATTTAAGTGTCTACTTTCATTCTTTTGCATGTAGACATTAAAGTTTTCCGACATTATTCATTGTAGAAACTAGCCTTTCTCCATTCATTGTTTGTCCTTGGCACCCTTGGCAAAGGCTGACTGTATTTGTGTGGATTTATATTTCAAAATCATGGAGTATAATGCCTCTGGCTTTGTTCTTTTTTCTTTCTTTTTTTTTTTTTGTTATCTAGGGTCATTTTTGGTTCTATATAAGCTTTAGAATTTTTTTCTCTTTCTGTAAAAAGTGGCATTGGAATTTTGATCCAGATTTCATTGAATCACTAGATCAACTTAGGATGTTTGGACATGTAAAAAATATTTAATATGCTAATCTATAAACACATAGTATCTTTCCATTTATGTGTCTTTAATCTTTCATCAATGTTTTAGATTTTTCAGAGTACAAGTATTTCACGTTTTTAGTTAAGTTTAATCATAAATATTTTGTTATTTTGATGCTGTTGTATAATGAAATTGTTTCCTGAGTTTCCTTTCTGGATAGTTCATTGTTGAGGTATATAAGCTCAACTAATTCTTTTATGCTGATTTTGTACTCTGTAGTTTTACTGAATTTGTTTATTACTTTTAACAAATAGAAGATATACAAATTGGAAAAGAAGAAGTAAAATTTTGGATGCGTTCGGATGACACTATCACATATTTAGAAAACCCTAAGCACTCCATAAAATAGCCTTAAATTTAAGGCTAATTCACTACTACCATAAATTTGACCTTTTTCAGTTCTCTACTAAAACCTCCAGGCTTTAACAAAATCTCTCCATGATGCCTAGTCAGAACTTGCTTGTCTCCCTGTCCTACACATGGTATCTGGGATTTTTTTAGCTTTTCCTCACTGGTATTTATTCTTTCCCCATTGCTGCTTTTAACTGGCCTCATAAAATATCACCTTACACAGTTCAGTTTACTGTTAGCCAGTGACCCAAGCTGTCCTCTATGCAGATGTCTGAAGTTCTTTTCCAAAGTAGCCCTCTCTTGTCTGGCATTCTGCCTTTGATTTCCAGCCACCTTAGATACCTTGAATTCTGACCTCTGCATCTCTTCATCAAAACTATGCTGCTCTGCTCCATTCCCCATCTGTGCACTGAAATCTAAAGTGTCCTCAGAAAGAAAGCCAGAGTGACTCTATAACTAACCTTGTTCAATTCTTCTTTTTATGGATCTCATAACTGAGCTTTTCTCCCTAATGTGTGTAAAATATTGTTTCATATATTTTCTCCAGGATTTTTGTTGTTGTTGTTGTTGTTGTTGCATATGGTGGGAGGACAGTCTAGACTTCATTATTCTATAATGGCTGGAAACAAAAGTGTTTTCCATACCCAAAGTTTGTTGTCTAAAGATTCTTATAACTTTTTCGAGACATGTTTATATAAAAGTATAAAAAAGACTCACCCTCAAGTCAAAATAGTGACAAATATAAAATTTATTAGAGGAAACTCTAATTTCACAGTCTATCCCTGAAGTTATTTTATGTATTGAGTCTTACTCTATGTTGTACAAAACAGTTGTTATACAGCTTTTAATCTTCAAATATATGTAGAGCTATTATTATATTTTTCAACATGATAAGCAGCAGCTCATAGGATGGCACATACCTTTTCAAGATTGAAAAAATATCCAAGCACAAAAAGCATAAAGAAGTTAAATAAAGCACTCATAATAAAGTGAGGAGTCATATGTGATTTTTATTTCAATTGTGATAAAGCATACATGCTTATGTGTTACACATGCACAATCATATGCATGAAATACTTCACTCATTAAAGTCCTGTTCAAAAAAAAAGTACGTAATGAGAGTTCTTAGTTCTCTATCCTTATTTTTAATTTGCTCAGTAAAGTTATTCAACTGGTTATTATTCTATCAGCATATTTTACTGTCAGTCTGGAACATTTCTTCAATGACACTGATTTTCAAACCAAGCCATCTCTATTTCCTTCTACCAGGATGCACATTTTCTCAGAATTATTTTAGTATAAACCTTTAATAATAACAAAGCTTAGCATGACAAATCTATAGATTTTAAGCTCCTTTTAATATTTTAACATATAAACTCTGAAGTCTCTCTAAAATATTACTTAATGAACAGTAATTTCCAGTTGTAAAATAATTGCACTTGCAAGTTTAGGTTAATGATAATTTTAACTATAGTATATACAAATCTAATTTTATGCATTCATATAAATGTCCACAGTGAAACAGGATTTTAGCCATAATTCAAGGCAACTATGACTATATTCAATTTGTCACCTAGATGTTACAATTATCTAATAAAATTAATAAAATTAATCCTTTTTTGACTTTAAAAAATTTAAAGTACAGTACTATAGTTACTTTAAATATATATCTGAAATGTAAATAGAATCATGAGAACAGGTATGTTTTTCCTATTCCCCACTACATTCTAAGGACTGCACAGAAATCCAGAAGTAGATTTCTAGATCAGATTCTACAGAGGATCAAATTTCTAGAGAGGACTCTGACTTTTGGACCGAGTGACTTTTAAGATGCATGACTAGAGGGCTGCCACTCTATCTCCTGGCTTCATCAGAGGCTGGAATCTAAAAGCAGTACAGAGAACAGTAGATTGTGACTGGTTCCATCTTCTCCTTCATGAACAGGGTAGCATAGCTCCTTGCATGACATGGTTGGAGGTCAGTGGTTCCAATTTTGTGATCGCTGTTACTCCATGTCAGTGGCATGATCTGCAATCAACAGTCACAGTTGAGGGAGCCCCAGCTCCTCTTGCAATATGATTCTGGGAAGAAAGTCTAAGACTGTGATTATGTCTTATGTGACATGCTAAGTGGGTGAACTGATTTCTTTTTTTTTTCTTTTTATTAACTTATTTTTAGGTTTCAGGGTACATGTGAAGGTTTGTCACATAGGTAAACTCATATCACAGGTCTTTGCTGCACATATTATTTCATAACTCACGTATTAAGCCCAGTACCCAAAAGTTATCTTTTCTACTTCTGTCCCTCCTCACACCCTTCACCCTCAAATAGACCCCAGGTCTGTTGTTTTCTTCTTTGTGTTCATAAGTTTTTATCATTTAGCTCCAACATGTAAGTGAGAACACACGGTATTTGCTTTTTTGTTTCTGTGTTAATTTGCTAAGGATAATAGCCTTTGACTCCATCCATGTTCCCACAAAGGACATGATCTTCTTTTTATGGCTGCATAGTATTCCATAGAGTTTATGTATCACATTTTCTTTATCCAATCTGTCAATGATGCACATTTAGGCTGATTCCACGACTTTGCTATTGTGAATAGTACTGCAATGAACATACGAATATGTATGTATTTATGGTAGAATAATTTATATTCTTTCAGGTGTATACCCAGTTTTGAGATTGCTGGGTTGAATGGGAGTTCTGCTTTTATCTCTTTGAGGAGTTGCCATACTGCTTTCCTCAGTGGATGAACTAATTTACACTGCCCCCAACAGTGTATAAGTGTTACCTTTTCTCTGCAAACTTGCCATCGTCTGTTAGTTTTTTACTTTTAGTAATAGCCATTATAACTGGTCTGAGATGGTATCTCATTGTGGTTTTGGTTTATGTTTCTCTAATAATCAGTGTTATTGAGCATTTTTCATATTCTTGTTGGCTGTATGTATGTCTTCTGAGACAACAGAGAAGTGTCTGTTCAGGTCCTTTGCCCACTTTTTAATGGGCATTTTTTTTCTCTTGTAAATTTGTTTAAGTTTCTTATAGATGCTGGATATTAGACCTTTATTGATGCATACTTTGCAAATGTTTTCCCCTATTCTATAGGTTGTTGGTTTACTCTGTTGATAGTTTTTTTTGCCGTGCAGAAGCTCTTAAATTTAATGAGATTCCACGTGTCAATTTTTCCTTTTTTTGTGATTACTTTTGGTAACTTTGGCATGAAATCTTTGCCCATTCTTACATCCCGAGTGGTATTTCCTAGGTTGTCTTCCAGGGTTTTTATAGTTTTTGGTTTTACATTTAAGTATTTAATCCATCTTGAGTTGATTTTTGTGTATGATGTAAGGAAGTGGCCCAGTTTCAATATCCTGCAATAGGCTTGCCAGTCATCTCAGCATTATGTATTAAGGTGTTTTGTTTTTTTACCCCATTGCTTGTTTTTGTCAGCTTTGTGGAAGATCACATGGTCGTAGATATGCAGTATTATTTCTGTGCTCTCTATTCTATTTAATTGGCCTATGTGCCTGTTTTTATACTAGTACCATGCTGTTTTGGTTACTGTGGCCTCATAATGCAGTTTGAAGTCAGGTAACACAATGCCTCCAGCTTTGTTATTTTTGCTTAGGATTGCCCTGGCTATTCAGGCTCTTTTCTCGTTCCATATGAATTTTAAAGTATTTTTTTCTAGTTCTGTGAAGAATGTCATCGGTAGTTTGATAGAAACAGTATTAAATCCTTAAATTGCTTTGGGCAATTGTTGTGGGAAGTCAGGGACCCTGAACGGAGGGACCGGCTGAAGCCATGGCAGTAGAACATGAATTGTAAAGATTTCATGGACATTTATTAGTTCTGCAAATTAATACTTTTATAATTTCTTAAGCCTGTCTTTACTGCAATCTCTGAACATAAATTGTGAAGATTTCATGGACACTTATCACTTCCCCAATCAATACCCTTGTGATTTCCTATGCCTGTCTTTACTTTAGTCTCTTAATCCCGTCATCTTCGTAAGCTGAGGAGGATGTATGTTGCCTCAGGACCCTGTGATGATTGCGTTAACTGCACAAATTGTTTGTAGAGCATGTGTTTTTGAACAATATGAAATCTGGGCACCTTGAAAAAAGAACAAGATGACAGAAATGTTCAGGGAAGAAGGGAAATAACTTTAAACTCTGACTGCCTGTGATACGCATGGAACAGAGCCATATTTCTCTTCTTTCTAAAGCAAATAGTAGAACTATCATTGAATTCTTTTTCTCAGCAAGGAATATACCTGAGAACGAGAATGCGTCCCTGAGAGGAGGCCTCTAAAATGGCCACTTTGGGGTTGGCCGTCTTTTACGGTCGTAGACAAAGGGATGAAATAAGCCCCGGTTTCCTGTAGTGCTCCCAGGCTTATTAGGATGAGGAAATTCCTGCCTAATAAATTTTGGTCTGACTGGTTGTCTGCCGTCAAACTCTGTCACCTAATAAGATGTTATCAATGACAATGCATGCTGGAAACTTCATTAGCAATTATAATTTTGCCCCATCCTGTGGTCCTGTGATCTCGTCCTGCCTCCATTTGCTTTGTGATATTTTATTACCTTGTGAAGCATGTGATCTCTGTGACTCACACCCTATTCGTACACTCCCTCCCCTTTCAAAAATCGCTAATAAAAACTTGCTGGTTTTACGGCTCAGGGAGCATCATGGAACCTGCTGACATGTGATGTCTTGCCCGGCCACCAGGCTGTAAAATTTCTCTCTTTTGTACTCTTTCCCTTTATTTCTCGGACCAGCTGACACTTAGGTAAACAGAAAAGAACCCACGTTGACTAATGGAGGTGGGGTTCCCCCAGTAAGCAATATAGCCATTTTAATGAGTTGATTTTTCCTATCCATGAGCATGCGATGTTACTCCATTTGTTGGTGTCTTCTCTGACTTCTTTGAGTGATGTTTTGCAATTCTCATTGTAGAGCTCTTTCACCTCCCTGGTTAGCTGTATTCCAAGGCATTTTATTCTTTTTGTGGAAATTGTGAATGGGATTGCCTTTATGATTTGGTTCTCAGTTTGGCTCTTTTCAGTGTATAAGAATGCTAGTGAATTTTATACGTTGATTTTGTATCCTGCAACTTTGTTGAAGTTGTTTATCAGCTGGAGGAGCTTTTAGACCAAGACTGTTGGGTTTTCTAGATATAGAATCATGTCATCTGCAAACAGAGATAGTTTGAGTTCCTCTCTGCCTATTTCCATGCCCTTTATTTCTTCCTCTTGCCTTATTGCTCTGGCTAGTACTTCCAATACTGTGTTGGATAGAAGTGGTGAGAGAGAGCATTCTTGTGCTGGTTTCCAAGGAGAATTCTAGTGTCTGCCCATTCAGTATAATATTGTCTGTGGATTTGCTATAGATGGTTCTTATTATTTTGAGGTATATTCCTTTAGTACCTAGTTTACTGAGAGCTTTTAACATGAAGGAATGTTAAATTTTATTTTTTGCATCTGTTGAGATAACCGTGTGGGTTTGTGTTTACTTCTGTTTATGTTATAAACCACATTTATTAATTTGCTTATGTCCAACCAACCTTACATCCTGTGGATAAAGCCTACTTGATTATGGTAAATTAGCTTTTTGATGTGCTGCTGGATTCAGTTTGCATATTTTGTTGAGAATTTTTGCATTAATGTTCATCAAGATTATTGGCCTAAAATTTTCTTTGTTTGTTGTGTTTCTGCCAGGTTTTGGTATTAAGATGATGCTGCATTAATAGAATGAGTTGGGGAGGAGTTCCTCCTCCTTAATTTTTAAAATAGTTTCTGTAAAAATGGTACCACCTTTTTAAATTTTGTACATTAGGCAGAATTTGACTGAATTCATCAGGTCCTTAGCTTACATTGCTTGGTGTGGTATTTGTTACTGATTCAGTTTTGGAAGTTGGTGGTGGTGTGTTCAGGGAATCAATTTATTTCTGGTTTTGACTTGGGAAGAAGGTATCCATCTCATCTAGGTTTTCTAGTTTTGTGTATAGAGGTGTTCATAGTTTTTCATGGTGGTTTTTATTTCTGTGGCATCAGTAGTAACATTTCCTTCACCATTTCTAACTGTGTTTATTTGAATTTTCTCTCTTTTCTTCTTTATTAGTCTAGTTAGTAGCCTATCTATTTTATTAATTATTTCTGAAAACCAACTCCTGGATTCATTGATCCTCTGAATGTTTTTTTGGGACTCAATTTCTTTCAGTTCAGTTCTGATTTTGTCTTTTCCTTATCTTCTGCTAGCTTTGGAGTTGATTTGTTCTTGTTTCTCTAATTCTTTCAGTTCTGAAGTTAGGTTGTTAATTTGAAATCTTTCTAACTTTTTTGATGTGGACATTTAGTACTACGAATTTCCCTCTTAAAACTGCCTTAGCTCTGTCCCGGATACTGTGGTATGTTGCATCTTTGATCTCATTAGTTTCAAAGAACCTCTTGACTATCTTAAATTTCTATTAGGTTTCATTGCTTTAATTTACGTCAGCTGTAGCTGATTTGCATAAAGTTTTGCACAATGCCAACTTCTAGATTATTCAGCTTGAAAAATTGTTTTTGTACCTTGCACTACCAGTTTACAACTTTTATATAATGCCATCTATTTGTAAGTTTATATACATGTAAATTTATTATTTGTCTGCTTTAGTGTAGTCTGTAGGCTGAAGCTAGAAATATTTTTTCTTTACATTTACTATGGCATAAACAATTTGAATATTTCTGTAATGTGTGCACAAGATATAATTTTAACAGGTATTTTACTGTTTTAATTTTTTGCAGCATTTACATATTAAATATTTAGTTTTTTTAATTTTTAATATCCAAAATGATTGTAATAATATAGGCTACTTGATTTATTGAATTATTGCTTTAAATAAAACATAATGTCACAAAATGAAGAAAATAATAAATATTGAAATTTGACAAATGTAAGCATAAATTCTTGCTAATTTCTCAACTACCTGCATTATTTTGGGAAACTTCTACCTCTGTGAGAGGGAGATCCTATATGTTTTGGAAATATAAAGCAAATTTAAACTTGAAGAACTTTCCTGGTGCTCAGTAGTATATTTAAAATATCTAAACATTTTATAATGAATATATAATCAAGTCATATGCATTATAATATCATAGGGTAATTTCCTAATAATAGATATTGTATTCAAATATTAATAATGTATTTAATTTTCTTTGAGTACACTTACCATTTTTTAAAATAAATTATAAAAATTGTCAATATTACTATATGAGGGTTGTACAAATTATTTTCTTCTGTTTGTATTTGATGTTCCTATGCATTTTAAAGGTGATTTAATTTAAAAGTCTTTTAATTTTCATTTTCTGAACATGTTTAACAGACATCTCTGAAGAAAATTAACAAAACAACATAAAAAGTCTATTATTTAAATAAAAAACTAATAATTATGTTCAAAAATTGAAAATACCCATGAATTTGCATAATGAGAGAGTTGTAAGTGCAGTTCTTCAGTTACAGACATATGCATTCCTGAAAAATTTTTATGCAAACTTGTGCAAATAAAATCACAAAGCTTATAGGAAAATATTATGTGAGAGGCAAAGGATTTTAAAAAAAACTTCATCAGTGACAAAGATAAAAAATATAAAGGAGTACTGCCATTTTGCACATGTTAAGTGGTTAACAAATATATATGGTACTATATATAGCCCATTACTTTGACAACTACTCAAAGTTTGAATGTGTATATGGGTGTTGCAATGACTGCTGCTTCTGACTTTTTGTAAAGTGGTGCAGACCATGGAAAGGGAGACACTGGAGATATTAAGAATAAAAAGTATTTTAAGTAGAAGAGGAATATGTCATTGTGAAAGTTTTATTTTAAAGTAGAGAAGAGAACAGGTGCAGTAGCTACAGGGATTTATAGTGTTAAAAATGAGAGTTTTTTATAATCTATTTTTTATTATTATACTTTAAGTTCTGGGATACATGTGCAGAATGTGCAGGTTTGTTACATAGGTATACATGTGCCACGGTGGTTTGCTGCACCCATCAACCCATCATCTGCATTAGGTATTTCTCCTAATGCTATCCCTCCCCTAGCCCCTGACAGGCCCCAATGTGTGATGTTGCCCTCCCTGTGCCCATGTGTTCTCATTTTTCAACTCCCACTAATGAGTGAGAACATGTGGTGTTTGGTTTTCTCTTCTTGTGTTATTTTGTTGAGAATGATGGTTTCCAGCTTTATCCATGTCCCTGCAAAGGACATGAACCCATCCTTTTTTATGGTTGCAGAGTATTCCATGGTGTATATGTGCCACACTTTCTTTATCCAGGCTATCATTGATGGGCATTTGAGTTGGTTCCAAGTCTTTGCTATTGTGAATAGTGCTGCAGTAAATATACAAGTGCGTATGTCTTTAAAGTAAAATGATTTATAATCCTTTGGGTATATACCCAGTAATGAGATTGCTGGATCAAATGGTATTTCTGATTCTAGATCCTTGAGGAATTTCCACACTGTCTTCCACAATGGTTGCACTAATTTACACTCCCACAAACAGTGCAAAAGGGTTCTTATTTCTCCACATCCTTGCATATCAAAATGTGTTCTTCAATAAAAATAAACCTGGACTCTAGGAAGAGAGAATCTTAAATTTGAATGAAAAACTATTGCATTAGGGAGAATGCTTCTATCTCAGAAATCTACAAGTATTCTTAAATTAAAAAGAAAATGGATTTTTCAATTGGATGTGGAGCAAGATAGCTAAACAGAACCTTCCAGGAATTGTTCCCTTTGCAGGAGCACCAAATTATTGGACAAGTATCCACACAGGAAAGCACCTATATAAGAACCAAAATTCAGATGAGCAGCCGCAGTACCTGGTTTTAACATTTTATGAAAGAAAGAGACACTGAAGAGTATAGGAAAGACAGTCTTGAATTGCCAGCATCACCCCTCCTTCAACTCTCAGCATCACAGTGTGGCACGGAGAGAGAATCTATGTGTTTGAGTGAAGGAGTTGGGGGAGTGCAGTGATTATGGAACTTTGCACTGGAATGCAGTGCTGGTTGTCACAGTGAAAAGCAACACATGGAAGTATTCAGGCAGCACACATAGAGGAATTATTTACACCAGCCCTAGCCAGAATTGGCCATTCCAGTGGTCAGAACCTGAGGTCTGACTAAACCAGCTAAAGCACTTTGTCAACACCGGCTAAACCACTCTGGGGTCCTAAACGAACTTAGAAGACATTTAGGCCATATAGATTGCAATTCCTGTGCAAGTACTGGTGCTGGGCTGGGCTGAGAGCCAGTGGACTTGGGGGTGCATGCAACCTAATGAGACACCGACTGGGGTAGCCAACTTAGTGCTTGTGTCCCCCTTCCTCCAATCCCAGGCAGCAAGTTTGTGCTCCAGAACAGACTCTTTCCTTCTCTTAGAGGAGAGAAGGAAGAGTAGAGATAATTTGTTTTGCAATTTGAGTACCAGCTCAGCCAGTAGAATAGGGACCAGGCAAGGTCTTGAGGCCCCATACAAGGTCCTAGCTCCTGGATAACATTATTAGACACATGCTGGGCCAGAAGGGAACCCACTGCACTGCCTTAAGGAGAATAACCTTATTTTGGCAGAATTCATCCCCTAATGACCAAATATCCCTTGAGTCTTGCATAAATATCTGCTGTAACCAGCAGTACTTGCTACAGAACTTGGCTGAGATCCAGTGCCATGCTGGCTTCATGGGTGATCTAGTACATTCCCAGCTTTGGTGGCCAAGAGGAGAGGCTCTTTCTACTTGAGGAAAAGAGAGAAAATAATGAAGGAGTCTTTGTCTTGTAGCTTGGGTACCAGCTCAGTCACAGTGAGGTAGAGCACAAAGTGGGCTCTTGGAGTCCTCATTACTGGGCCTTGGTTCCCTAGTGGCATTCTTGGAACTTACCTAGGCCAGAGAGGAGCCCAGTTCCCTGAAGAGAGAGTCACAGGTCTGGCAGCATTTACCACAGGCTGACTGAAGAGCACCTAGGCATTGAGTGAACATTGAAAGTAGCCAGGTAGTACTCACCGTGGGTGATCTGGAGCAGTGGTGACCAAAAGGAAAGACTCCATATACTTAAGTAAAGGAGAGAAAAGAGTGAGAATGACTTTGTCTTGCAAGTTTTGTGCCCGCTTAGCCACAGTAAGATAGAGCGCCAAGTAGATTCCAAACTCCTGGATTCCTTACTGTGGGCCCTGCTTCTGAAGAGCGTTTCTAGATCCATCCTGGGCCGTGGGGAAGCTTGCTTCCCTGAAGAGAAGGACACAGGGAATTTGTTACCTGTTTACTGAAGAGCACTTGGTCTTGAGTGACTACTGGTGGTAGCCAGGCAGTGATCACCACAGACCTTGGGCAAGGCCCAGTGCTGTGTTGGCTTTGAGTCTTACCCAGTGTGGTCCTTGTGTTGGCGGCCACAAGGTTCTTGTCTCACCCCTTGCACAACCCCAAGCAGTTCAGCATGAAGAGAGAGACTCCATTAATTTGGGGTACAGAAAAAAAGAAAGAAATGGATTTTCTTTTATGTGATCAATAAGATGGCAAGCAAAAATAATCAGAATCGATGAAGAAGAATCTGAACAAACAAGAGGAAAATGACAGTGGAGTCAACAGTCATAGGGGCTGTTTGTGGTCAGCTGATTCTTAGAAGAAGCTGATAAGAGAGCTGTGTTTCACTGTTTTGTGAATCTGCTCAATCTTGGTAGAAAAGACAGAGGCTGAGTAAAGTTTGGTTAAGACAACGTAGTTGGTAAGAAATGAGCAACTGTGAGTACCTGGTCAATGTGTTGTTTGAGAAATTTGATGATGGGAGTGTACAATGGAACATCATTGGGGTGATTCCTAAAGGAGAATAAAGGAGGAGATCTAGCTTCATAAAATAGAGATGACCTTTGCAAGAAGCCAGTCTATTTCACATATGAAAACAGAAGAAATTTTTGTTTTTACTTTTCTTATTAAGTTTAGTTGTAGCTCCCTTTCTTTCTGAAATGTGCTTTGTTAGATTACCTATACTTTTTTGTGTAAGAGTTAGTATTATTTTATGTCATAGGCCTTAAGTGATCTTTTACCCTTATTTCCCAAAGTGATTTTTAATATTCTTCTCTATGTTTTAATCCTGATGTATAAATATAGTTACAAAAATACTCCTTTAGCTACTTCATTTTCAAATGAAGAAATGGTATATTTATAATATTCTATCTCATTGTACATTTAAGAAGGAAAATTAAAAACAATTTAAATGTTCAGTACATTTACATGTTCAGGTCTTTAAAAATTTTTTCTAATGAGGTATTATAGTTTACTTGTGATATTGTTAATATCTCATTGTTTTCAGCTTTATGAATTACTATTTATGTTTACTGATAAAGTGTATATATTAACATCATAAAATAGCTAAAAATGTTGTTGTGTAGATCTACTATTATGTTAAAATGCCCTTTCATCTCATTAATTTAGATGAAACAGATATGTAAATGGAAAGAAAATGATTTCTCTCCATTAAAGTCCAACTTTAATAAGATCTTATTTGCTTCTCTAGTATTTTTAAGATAAAGTATAATAGCTGATGTATATCCTTTTGTAAGACTATTTTCTCGCTTAGTAATTGTTTTCATTGTTTTTCTTTTTCCAGCACACTTCAATTTTTCCCATTTTTGGGTATGTTTGATAATTATAATATCCCTATTTGTCTCAGATTCACTTATGTAATTCACACACAATTGAACATATTAGTTTAATATTGTAGTCAATGGAATTAATCTACAGGTATGCCTCTCCCTGGGGACTGTGCATACAGGAATCAGTGACTAACAGGGGTGTATAAATCACCATGTGGAAAAAGTGGAGCAATAAGAGAAAATGAACGCAAGGCAAAGAAAATTTCAGAGACAAGAGATGGGACCTGTTTCTCCTTTTTGTTTTCTTAGTTACGATTTGGTTTATTTTGTTTTGAATTTGTTGTTTTCAATTGATTGAATTATTATTAAGCCAACATTTTGTATACATTGTTTTTTATCTATTTATAGGACTCTATTTGCCTATAATCAAAATCTTGGTTTGCTCACTAATCTTGTTTGAAACAAATGGATATATGGAATAAGAATAATATATGTACATTAAGGACCATCCCATAGTTAACTAAAGTTCACAGGAGTCACCATATTTCAACAGACTACTTGAAGTTTTCTTTTTTTTTTTTTAATTATTATACTTTAAGTTTTAGGGTACATGTGCTTAACGTGCAGGTTTGTTACATATGTATACTTGTGCCATGTTGGTGTGCTGCACCCATCAACTCGTCAGCACCCATCAACTCGTCATTTACATCAGGTATAACTCCCAATGCAATCCCTCCCCCCTCCCCCCTCCCCATAATAGGCCCCAGTGTGTGATGTTCCCCTTCCCAAATCCAAGTGATCTCATTGTTCAGTTCCCACCTATGAGTGAGAACATGCGGTGTTTGGTTTTCTGTTCTTGTGATAGTTTGCTGAGAATGATGGTTTCCAGCTGCATCCATGTCCCTACAAAGGACACAAACTCATCCTTTTTTATGGCTGCATAGTATTCCATAGTGTATATGTCCCACATTTTCTTAATCCATTCTGTCACTTTCAAGATAACAAAGTTTCTGGATGTGTTAGCAGTTTGCTAATTTAGTCAGATACATTGTCTAAATATTTCATTGTATTTCTTTTCTTGTTACTGAGGTATTTATATTTGAAACCTACGATTTATTTTCCATTTATTTTAAACTCAAAACACCAATTAAAATTCAGTTGTTTAATGTCAGCTTTATTAAAGTAAGTTTTACAATTGGTTGATTATTTGGCAAAGATAATCAAAGCTAGCAGTTGCTAATCCATTCAAAACAGCTTCTCTGTTATATGTCTATAGCTATATTCATGAGGAAAGGAGACAAAGGCATCTTGCAACTTATAATCACATTAACAAAGTGTGGCAATTTTAGAAGGTTTAGTCAAAGTCATTTCAATTTTCATAGTAATAACACAATTTCAAAGATCAGACTCCGTTCCTTGGTGTTATTAGACTTTATAATAATATGGCATGGCAAATATCCTTCTTTGTGAGCCTATCACATCCACGTGTTCTAACACATTACTAATACTCCAAGGGAAGGAAGTTAACTTCATTCTAGATGGTCTAACTTTTTTTAGACTAATATACTCATGATTTCTGTGATTTTTTTCCTTCTAGGAAGCTTTTGAAAGACATGTTTACACTAAATCAATGTATCACTAAAAGATATATTCAACTATAAAATTGAGTTATTTTTTTGGATATATATATATAAAATATGTATATAAAATAGTTGTTTTCATATTGGATATAAGGTAACAATTGAATGATTAAGAAGTATTCAGAATTAACATAAAAGAAGTGATCATATTTAAACTTTACAATACAGAATGAAGTGACTACATATATATTCAATTTCATAGCACAAAACATGGAAGAAGTCTTCTAGAGAGTACCTGGAAGATTAAGCTTCTAAGAATAACACCTTTCACAGTTTTAATTGCTAAAGAAACTAAGATACATGGATTAAAGATTCCAATAACAGAACTCACGGGCTCTTTTTTCCTAGAGGTCTGTAAAATGCCATTTGTTTTTATACGATTACTTACTTATTGCCTTTATAATGGCTCTTCTGGTCATTTTGTTATTGTACTCAGCAAATTGTAATTATATTATTTTGCAGACTTGCTTAAAGCCAGGTTTAATCACATTTTTAAACAAATATTGTATTAACGCCTGATCTTTTGTTAGTTATGAAGCTGAGTGTTTTAGATATTTCCATTTATTGTTGGCTGTGTATAGAGAGTTTAGTCTCTTAAAGTTATGAGGAATTTCTAACTACACTTTGGTAAGATATTTACTCCGATTGGAGTTCCCACATTTCCATTTTTACTAAAAAAGTAAGCTTTCATTCATCACATATGTTATAGTTCTGGTTTTTAGGTAAATATTTCTGAGAGTCAATTACAATTTAATTTACCATTTTGATCCATTACCACAGCAGAAAATAACAACAGTAAAAATTTTGTAAAATAAATATTATTAGAAATTCGAATAGCAATACTAATGGTAATTCTTAAATATTCTTACTGTAGAAGTATACTTTAGATAACCCATAGATCAAGAAAAATTCTGAAATTTAAAATAATGAATCTTATAATTTTTAAAATTTCAGCGAGGAAAGAAAGGGTTGCTTAAAACAATACTTCTAAAAATAAGACAGTTTCAAATGAGCTTAAACCAAATTTAATGTCCCCAATATCATAAATTATAGTATCCTTTGGCATTTCTAGCAGAAAATTATATGTTGCATACATATGTCTGTATTTATATATACAGATATATATATATATATATCTGCTTTTATTATAGTAATTATTTCATGGTGTATAATTAGTCTTTTGGCACTGTAGTGAATAAAATAAATCTTTTTTATTTTCTAAAGTCATGCCCCATATCTTACATTTGGTTCACATTCATACTCCTTCCTTTAGTTACAACTTTTTTCTAAGTATAAAAAGATTTTACTGCTTCCAAAGGTCATGCAAAAGCTAAATGTGACATCAGATAATGCGTTCAGGTTTTTGTGGTACATATGTCATCAATCTGATTACTATGTAACAACAGCATGTATAGCATGATAGCTATTAAGCTATCTAGATATCTATTAGCTCTCTATGAACTTATTTTGGAGTTTTTATACATACTTATCTAGCTATCTTTATGTTACTAACTTTAGAGAAGTGATTTTTACCAACTTTCTAGAAGCATAAGGATCATACTGAAACAATTCTGATTTTAACACACTTCTTTCTAAATCAGTGCCACTTTTCCCTCATGATTTTTCACTCTATCTTTGTGTGAAACTACACTTTTCATTGTGTAGTGTCACCAAAACAGTAAGAAAAATAGATGTATTTTTTTCCAAACTGTACATGTACCATAATCTTTTTTGCTACTAGAGCCAAGTCTGTTGATCTTTCAGTCTCCTCTTCCGCTTGCAAAACTCTTAATTGTGCCTATTGTTCTAGAGATACAGATGGATTCATGTTTATATGAAGATCAAATAAGCTGTTACAGAAAGATGTGACATACAGATGGGGTCTTCGATTTTTTGATTTTTCCCCCAGACAACCATAACTGCAAGAGAAAGACATTATATATAACTGTCAATATCATTGCCAATTACAGGTTTAACAATTATTGAGAACTTAATTACCTGCAAAGTACAGCCTGAATTACTTAAGCATATTAACTCGAGCATGAGATTCTATGAGGTAGGTACTATTATTATTGTAATTGTATAATTAAGATAATTGAGCCACAGAGATTAATTATGTGCCCATATTCACAAAGCTAAGAGATAAGAAGCCAGAATTGTAACTGAAGTGTGTACCAGAGACTGCATCATCAAAGATAAAACATCATAAACTTTTGCCTTTCTTTTAAGTTAATTAAAAAAAAATTATTAACGTTGCACTATTTGAAAAAAACTATTTAAAATAGCCCCCTAGTTCTATGAGACTTACAAAGAAAAGATCACCCCTAAACTCAAATTTTCCTCATCTAAATTTCCTCCTCAGAGTCATGCACTTTCAACTATTTATGATGTATTCTCTACCTCCATCCGTAGCTGCTGTTGCTTTCATGTTCACTGTGAGGTAAATCAATTGGCTTTCCATTCGTTTTATTCATATAAACATCCTTATATTTTCCTGCCTTGCATGACTAGCATGCAATTTCATTGCATGCTATTTACATTCTTCCTAAAAGTCGAATGACTGAGAGATTAGACTTGATAACACTGGTTAGAATCAAGTGGCATAATTAAAATTATACTTTCAACCTGTAAAAATAAAAATCCATTAATTTGTGTCCATTGACATCTGATAGTGTGAAGGCAATTGAGGTAGAGGTACTGAGCCTAGTTTACTGTCTGTTTTTTAGTAATTTGTCATTACAGCATTATTTATATCTTTGCATATGACAAAACAGTACTGAATATATTAATCTCTAAGCTTAGAAATATGCTTTATATGCTCTAATGATTGACCAACTAAAAATTTCCTATATTTTGTTCATAAAAGCATTTTCTCCTGTTTTCAAAACATTAAAATACCTGTTTTGTTACTGCATTTGTGGAAGGTCCACACTCAAGCAATTGAAACATCTTTCATGGACCTGCATGTAAATTATTTTCATGAAGTTGTTGATTAATACTGTATTTTTAAACATTTTGGATGTTAAAAATAGTTCCCATGTAGTTAATAAAGCTTATCATTAATAGGAATATTTTTTCAGGTTTCATGATTGCTTCAGGACTATGTGTGAAGAAGATATATTATCTATATTCATTTGTTGGCTTAACAGTGCTCTGACATCTTGAATATGTGACCTCCAAAGTTGCTCTGTGGATGAGAGAACAAATAGTTGGATGGAAGCTTTTTGATAACAGGTCTGGAAAGTGAAATACATCATTTCTGCCCCACATTTAATTGCCCATCAATTGGTCATAATATTAGCCATACCTGTAAGACTTGTAGAACAGATAAGAATGTCCTAACACCTTGTACAAAAATTAATTCAAGATGCATTAAAGACTTAAATGTTAGACCTAAAACCATCAAAACTATAGAAGAAAGCCTAGGCAATACCCTTCAGGACATAGGCATGGGCAAGAACTTCATGACTAAAATTCATGACTAAAACACCAAAAGCAATAGCAAAAGCCAAAATAGACAAATGGGATCCAGTTTAACTGAAGAGATTCTGCACAGCAAAAGAAACTACCATCAGAGTGAACAGGCAACCTACAGAATGGGAAAACATGTTTGCAATCTACCCATCTGACAAAGGGCTAATATCCAGAATCTACAAAGAACTTATACAAATTTTTTAAGAAAAAATCAACCCCATCAAAAGCTGGGCGAAGGATATGAACAGACACTTCTCAAAAGAAAACAGGCATACAGCCAACAGACACATGAAAAAATACTCATCATCACTGGCCATCAGAGAAATGCAAATTAAAACCACAATGAGATACCATCTCACACCAGTTAGAATGGTGATCAGTAAAAAGTCAGGAAACAACAGGTGCTGGAGAGGATGTGGAGAAATAGGAACACTTTTACACTGTTGGTGGGACTGTAAACTAGTTCAACCATTGTGGAAGACAGTGTGGCAATTCCTCAAGGATCTAGAACTAGAAATACCATTTGATCCAGCCATCCCATTACTGGGTATATACCCAAAGCATTATAAATCATGTTACTATAAAGACACATGCACACGTATGTTTATTGCGGCACTATTCACGATAGCAAAGACTTGAAACCAACCAAAATGTCCATCTGTGATAGACTGGATTAAGAAGATGTAGCACATATACACCATGGAATACCATGCAGTGATAAAAAAGGATGAGTTCATGTCCTTTGTAGGGACATGGATGAAGCTGGAAACCATTATTCTGAGCAAACTATCACAAGGACAGAAAACCAAACATCACATGTTCTCACTTATAGGTGAGAATTGAACAATGAGAACAGTTGGAGAGAGGGCGGGGGCCTGTCATGGGATTGTTAGGGGGAGGGATAGCATTAGGAGAAAAACCTAATGTGAATGATGAGTTAATGGGTGCAGCACACCAACGTGGCACATGTATACATATGTAACAAACCTGCACATCGTGCACATGTACCCTAGAACTTAAAGTATAATAATAATCAAAAACTGGAGAAGAGCTAGCTGTCTCTGTCACAAGATGTAAACTTCTTTTTTTAAAGATTAGGTTAACTCATTTGTATATATGTATATGGCATAATGATTGTACTGGGGCATATCATATCACATTATACCTTTTATTTCTCTTGTATTGATTTTCTCTAAGCCTGTGCTTTGATATCTGTTTATTTTTTCCTGCAATATAGTCATTTATTTTTCTATTTACTATGGCTTATATTTTTGTTTTATTATAAGTTTATATGATACATTTAATATTATATTTATTTAGGCATAATCTATAATTATCACTGAAGATCATTATATCCTTTTCCATCACCTATGTTTTGTCAATAAAAATATACTTGTTTTTCTTTCCATGGTTCCATATGGTAATACTGTTATTTTACTTGTCAGCTTTAATACTTTTGACACTCAGTTATTACAAAGCAGGCAATTACAAGACTTATTATAGCTTCCAAGTTATTTTCTCTTCTTCGACACAGGGTTTTATTGAGTTTTTAAAAACTTTAGAGCTTAAATATTTACATTTTTGCTCAGTAACTTTACCTCCCACATTATTATACTCAAATGTACTTGATTAAACATATATGGTGTTCAAAGCCAATATTTCTGTCATGGTGTCCTAATAATTATTTGATTGCCTAAACTATGTCTGAAATAATTTATTCAAAAACAGTTGATAAGTAAAATATTCTTGAAGTTTTCTATAAAAAAAGAAATATAATTTGTAAGCCATATTATTTTAGCATATTAAATATTTCATTTCATTGTTAAATAGCTTCCATTATATAGTAGTTAGGAGAAAGTATTCCCAGTAATTTACATGCCTTCTGTGTAGAATTATACATCCACGGGTTTCTGCATGTGACTTTCCAATTTCCTCCAACTATAGTAGGCAAAGTATACTTTCCCAACTATTTAATGCAGGTGTACTTTGGCCAATCGAATGTTAGCCAATAAGACTAAAAGTTAAGCTTTAAATATACTTGTGTGGTTTGGCTTGCCTCTGTGGTCCATCAGAAGAAGAGTCTGCTCCCTGTAGCTGGTGTTGCTTCTTACAGGGCTCTAGAAAGAGTGCATGGAACAGATCCTAACTGACTGCAGGTCTTCAATCCACACTGGTCCAACAGGTAAGCCCTGCTGGGATTAGATGAACTCCAGTTGATCTACAAGACTCATGAAATGAAAAAAAAAAAAAAAAAAGTGGTTGCAAGAAACCACTGAGATTATGAAATGGTTACATAACAATATTTCAAGGAAAAAACTAATATATGTTTTTTAAAAGTTCAGCTTCCTATGCTACATTCCTTTAAAGATTTTTTTCTGACTCCTTGTGAGATTTTTTTTTCATTGTAAATATAAAAAGAATTAACCATTTTCTGTCATATGTCTAGGGGTTATTCTCTTTATATTTAGCCTTACTAAGGCACAGGTGTATAGTATCTTTAGACAGATGATTTTCACTAGTATTGAAAATTTACACCTATCATCTCTTCGGCTACTTGTTACTTCCCTGTTCTTTTTTTTTCTCTGTAACATTCATTAGAAATAGATTAATCACCTTTTATTGTGTTTCATATATATTTTTACATGTTTTTCCATTATAATACTACCCTATACTTAAGTCTGGATTTTTTCCTGAGCAATGTCCATGTCACAAATTCACTTTATTTTCTAAATTTTGCTAATTCCATTCAAATAATGCTTAATTTCAGTTTTTAAAAAGTCTAGTTTAATTTTAAAAGACTCTTCAGTTCTTTGTTTATATTACCTAACTTGTATTTTGTTAAAGATATATTTCATTTACAGTTATTTTAATGTACATGTCTGGCCACTCCTATATCTACATCTTCTATGGTTTTTAGTTTTATGGTATTCTCTGGAAGTTTTTATTAATTGCTTCTTCTTTTATGCTTACCTTCTTTTTGAGTGACAGATATTTGATGCGAACATTTGTAGAGATAATCTAATGCATAATATGAATGTGTGTGTGTGTGCAGTGTGTTTTTGTGTGTGTGCGCGTGTGTGTGGTGGTGCTGTTTGGATTGTCTTTGTCCTTCATCCCCTCCTTGCTCTGCCCTCTTCTTCCTCATCTTCCTTAAGAACACCCTTCCTTTTCCCCTCCCTCTTCTCCTCTCTTCTTCTTCTGTTTTTTTTTTCTTGTCATGCATTTTTGTTTATTTTTATGTTTCCAACAAGAACATTTTTCCTTTACAGACCACTCCACTGCTTGAAGTAAAGCTTATCTTTAATTTTATTTAACAATTTCACTTAGTCCATTTAGTTAAATTGTTCTTCTCTTTTATGTTTTCATTTCTCACAGTATCTTTCTCTATCTGCATTTTTTTCCTGCCCTTCTTATGGTTAAGAATTATTTTCTAATCCCACTTAATTCTGTGTATTCACTTCTAATCCCCTTTGTCTCACTAATTCTTCTCCATGTCCTTGTGATTCTGCTTTGTAATTTTTCAGATAGAAAGTTACATCATTAGCTTTATTTTAAAAATTAATGGCAACCTGTTTCAACAAAACTAATATTTTGTGGAAATATTTGAGCATTTTTTTACTGTGGGCTTATGATTTATGAGTATGACTTAAAATTTGTTTTTCCTTGTGTTATTGTATCTATGTGTACTAATTTATCTTATTTTTAAATAATACATAAATAAAATAGATTCTTTTCAAAGTAGACATTTGAAGAAAATTTAGGACAATCAGGAAGAGGAAGAGTCAGAGTAGCTGTTCAGTATTAATAATCCAAAGGCAAAGTTTTTCCAAATTCCAGAGTCAGACAGACTACTTGCTTTGAGCTATCTTGTAGTCATTATTAGTATAAAGCTATACCATCTGTTATCTGACCAAAGAAAGTCCCGGGAAATTCTGACAGAGTTCCAATTCATATCACTTTTTATCTTGTTTCCAAAAAAAGGGGTTAAAAGATCATTTCATGACACGTTTTTACCTTCATAAAGTATTTCTTTTCTGTTTTATTCTAAAATTCATTGCCTTTGGGGTTTTTTTTTGTTTTTTTTTGGGACGGAGTCTAGCTCTGTCGCCCAGGCTGGAGTGCAGTGGCGCAATCTCCACTCACTGCAAGCTCTGCCACCTCCTGGGTCCACGCCATTCTTTTGCCTCAGCCTCCCTAGAAGCTGGGACTACAGGTGCCCGCCACCACGCCTGGCTAATTTTTTTGAGACGGGGTTTCACCCTGTTCGCCAGGATGGTCTCCATCTCCTGACTTCGTGATCCGCCCACCTCGGCCTCCCGAAGTGCTGGGATTACAGACGTGAGCCACTGTGCCCAGCCACCTTTGGGTTTTTTAAACACTTTATTATATTTTCTTTACTTCTTCTCCCTGAAGTTCTACCTAATCTTAGCTCTTTCAATAATCTTTACCAAAATTTGGAGTATTTGATTTATCTGTGTTCTAGTTTTAATGCTAATAGAATCTGAAAATTTTCTTTTGTCATTTCCATTGTTGCTTTTGCAACTTTGTAACGTGGTGACTGAAAGATTGCATTCAAATCAGCAGTCCTGTTAACAACCACTTTTATGGCTTCAAGAATTTTTCTAAACATTAACCCAGCTAATTCAAAGCACAGAACTAAAATTTTAATAAAAGTTGGAATGAGTTTTGAAGTCAAAGGCAATATAACTTTTTAAAATGTTATTTGTATTTATTATTTTTTTTCTTTTTGATACGGAATCTCTCTCTGTCGCCCAGGCTGGAGTGCAATGGCGCGATCTCGGCTTACTGCAATTTCTGCCTCTCGGGTTCAAGTGATTCTCTTGCCTCAGCCTCCCCAGTAGCTGAGATTACAGGCGCCCGCCACCACGCTCGGCTAATTTTTGTATTTTTAGTAGAGACGGGGTTTCACCAGTTTGGCTAGGATAGTCTGGAACTCCTGACCTCAGGTGATCCACCTGCCTCGGCCTCCCAAATTGCTGAGATTACAGGCGTGAGCCATGGTAATAACGTACTAAGATGTATATGATTTATACATTTCTTGCCCTCAAGATATTACCTTTTTGTAATTTGGTTCTTTAAAGTTGCGAGCAAAAGACACACTTCAGTTTTCTTCTTGATAGATATTTGAATTGCTATGTAATAGATACACACTTTTTTTTGGTGTACATGTGATATTTTTCTACATTCACATAATGTGAAAGGGCATATATGTTGAGGCTACTTAGGGAAATAATGCAGTGAAGAAATCTTTCTCCAGTGCAAACTTCAGATATCCTGGATAATTGGATTTCTCTTTACAATGCCCCATCAATAATATGTCATAATTGAGATGTTACTCAGGCCTCTTCTCCGAGATTCAACTACTGATTCCTTCCCTATTCTCCATTTTACCTAGGAAATGCTGAGGATTCTGACTGTAATTTCTCTCTCTCTACCATCCCGCTTCCTGTCTCCTGGCTTCTGACCTTCTGCTATCTCAATTTCCTGCTGTATATTTCCCATTAAGAAATTCTCCAAAAACTGTTATCAATTATCTTATTCAAATGCTGTCATTACTCTTTAAGAGACAAAACAGGCATTTTTTTCCTCTATTTACAGAAGAAAAAATACACTTATAATCATAATCCTAGAATATAGTAACCTGAAATTAAATTTTGGCTTCGTGAACATTAACCTTATGACCTTTAGCCTTCTATGCTGTATAATCTAAGGCCATCTAAACTTTAATGCATGCATCACACAGTTTGCAAAACTTAAAAGGTATATGTAGAAAGAATGTGATGGATTTTCATTTTATAATAAAGCTGTAAGATCACAGATGTACAAACAAAAAATATAGCATTTATCATTTTCTTTAACTTCTTAAATCATTCCCAGTATACTTAGTTATAAGAAGTATTTAATCTTAACCAGTAAAAGTACAGGCTTGGCTAAACCATAAAGATTTTGTCTCCTTTCAATGATTGGAGAGAATGATGACCCATACCTGGATTAAATTGTTTTTGCTCTAACTTACTACACATGAGGTGACAAGCACTTCAGAAAGGTATCACAAAGGTATATAAACAATTAAGTGGACTAAGTTTTTGCTTTTTTTCCTAAGTATTTTCTACTTTAATGACCAGTGCAGTCTATAGGGAGTGAGAAAACCCAGGATGAGAAAGGCTGATACCAGAGTCTTCTGCTTATTCTGCTGTTAGGTTGAGGTGGGAGTATATAAGCCCTCAAGAATCCATGTATGCTTATGCATATCCAATGCTGCACCAGTTACATCATTCTAGATTTGATTTCTTATGCATTATCAAATGTACAACAGTTGTGGACAAGAGTTAACATAATACATCCCCGTCTCTGTCAAATCAACAGAATCTCTTTAAGGTAAGTTAAAAGTGTTACAGAAACTAATGAACAGAAACTGTGCCTTGACATAATCTGTGTATGAAGGATGCTATGTGTCTTTGTGATAGCAATTTTGAGGGGAAGGACCCTTCTCGTTTATGTTCATTTCTCCTGGTGTTTTCTGGTCTTTGGTTGTGCTGCCTTGTCATCCTTGCTTCCCTGAGCTTTTACCTATGTCTTAATTGAATCTGCTGGTGATCATGAAAGGTTCCATTCAATGTTTGTATATGTACCAGTATCTCCTGCTCTCTCAGCCTAAGTTCTTGGTGAGATTCCACTTTCTGGATCCACCATTTTCTGACCCCAGGCCTGATAACCCTTTGTGGGCATGCAGGAAAATGTTGGTCTCATGCACAATAACATCATTATTTTCCTGTTTAGTGGAAATCTCTCTTGATTCGTGCCATTCTGTTGCCTTTATGCAGGATGTTTGAGTAAATGGAGCACAGAGAGCTAAACCCATCTAGTGTTTCAAAAAGTGCCCTTTGCCTTGCCTCCCCCTGTGATTCTCCCCCTGTTTTTCCTTTGCACTCATGTTCTCATCAGAAGGACTGGTATATTGGTTTCTTATGAGAGGGTACACTGTTTATTTCATACTCTCCTATTTTTTCTACCTTTTGCCTATTATAACACTCTATTATCCAAGTTGTCCAAGTGTGTCCAGTAATATAAAAGGAGTTGTTGCAATTTAGAAAATCAGTTTGTCCAGTTGTAGTTATCTGCTGCTGTATAACAGTTTACCCTAAAATTAAGTAGGCTATTATGGATGATTCTGTAGGTTAATATGGCCCAGATGAGCAATTCTTCTGCTTCAAGTGTTATTTAATGAGGCTGCAATCATCTGGAGGCTCAACTGTGCTGGAATGTTCAAGATAACTTTGCATATCACTGTCAGGTGATGCTAACCGTAGGCTTGGAATTGAGCTAGGGCTGTTGATCAGAGATGCTTGTTGTTTTTCTTGTGGCCTATCCATGTCTTTTATGCTTTTCTTAGCTTTAAAGGTGGGTTCCAAGCATGTGAAAGTGGAAGCTGCATCTTTCTTAATGATTCAGAAGTTAAATAGCATTACTTTTGCTGTGTTCAGTTACTCAAAGCATGTCACAATTCCAGCCCAGGCTTAAGGGAAGGAAAAATATTTTCCATCTCTTGATGAGAGGAGCGGCAAATAATTTGTTTTCATCTTTAATTCCCACTCTGCCCCCCACCCTGCCCCCAGTAAAACCTACCTACAAAGACTGCTGAATCAGCCTGGACCATCCCCAAATCTAATCTCACGGTCAACACTCAGCAACAAGTTTGTGGTTTGAATCTATTTTTTTTGAGAAGCTATAACTTTTTAGTTCACTATATTTGTATCAAGATTTAGGAGTCATAAAACGTATCTGTTTATTCTTCAAACATATTATCCAGTCGGAAAAAATAATTAAAATTAGAATTACACTTTTGGGATATGATAGTTGACACAACTAAAATTTAATTAGAAGAGATATAGTTATCCTGGGACTTCCTAAAACTAATAATATCCAATCATTATTAAAGGTTGTCTGTGACGAAGTTCCACTGATAATCAGGCAGAGTCATTTAGAATGTTCCTACTAATTTCATACTCAATAGGAAATTGTGTAAGCAAGAAAAGCCAACATGTTTCCCATCTGTCTTTTGAAAACATTCAGGAAAGCTCTCTTTTATAAAGTCCAAATCATTGGAAGGACCAAAGCAGAAAAGAAGAATGACAATGCAATTTAAAAATAATAATTAAGACTATTTCTGGTATTGATCTTTTAAAATGATAAAATTTTATATTTTGTAAAATATAAATTAATTTTAGAAATTATGAGTGAAAATTAATATAGGCATTGTAAGATATAAATCTCTTGAAAATGGGCTGAGTACAAATGTTCACACCTGTAATCCCAGTGCTTTGGGAGGCAGAGGCAGGAAGATTGCTTGAGGCCAGGAATTTCAGACCTATAGGCAACAAAGCAAGACTCCATCTCTACAGAAAAAAAAAAAAAGTTAGTGAGGCATGTTGGTGGATAGATAACTGGAATTTTTAACATTGAGGAAGCTTTTACTGCTACAAACCTCAGAACTACTTACAATACCACTGCTACACCTATACTACTTCAGGTTTACATAAGCATTAACTGGTTTTAAAAATTCTAAAAATATATTACACTTTTCTAAAACTCTTAATTTAACTTCTTAGGTTCTCATTTATTCTATAATTTTAAAAATTCATGTAAATGGAATTATACACTATGTAATGTTCTGCTATTAAATTTTTTTTTTTTGGTTTTTTTTTTAGACAGAGTCTCACTCTGTCACCAGGCTGGAGTGCAGTAGCCCGATCTCAGCTCACTGCAAGCTCCGCCTCCCGGGTTTACGCCATTCTCCTGCCTCAGCCTCCGGAGTAGCTGGGACTACAGGCGTCCGCCACCTCGCCCGGCTAGTTTTTTGTATTTTTTTAGTAGAGACGAGGTTTCACCGTGTTAGCCAGGATGGTCTCGATCTCCTGACCTCGTGATCCGCCCATCTCGGCCTCCCAAAGTGCTGGGATTACAGGCTTGAGCCACCGCGCCCGGCCTTATTAAATTTTTTAACTCAGAATAATTCTCTGATAAGTCATTCATGATGAGTATAAATTTATAGCCAGTTCCTTTATTATTGCTGAGAAGTATTTCATGTTATAGAACTTCAACAGTTTGTTTAGTCAGTCACCTGTTGAAAGACATTAGGGCTGATTTAAGTTTTTGACTTTTATGAGTAAAGCTGCTATGGACATTTGTGTACAGGTTTTTGCATGAACATGAGTTTTTATTTCTTTGGGATAGACATGCAAGAGTGCAATTGCTGTGTCACATAGCAGTTGCAGGTTTACCTTTTAAGAAACTGATAAAGTGTTTCCTGCAATAGGTTTTTGAATTAAAGTATTTTTTAAAATGTTGAATGTGACAACTGATTTGTTTTGGTGTGATAATAATTGAGTTAGTAGATAATTATAATGAGAATTCTTAAGACATTTGAATTTATTTAATGTATTCGTCATTGCATTAATTTATGGCATGGAATATTTTGCTAAGAAATTTTAAATAATTACGTTATCCAAAAAAGTTTTGGACACTAATCAAAATGGATTCTTGAAGCTCAATTACATTTATCATAACTTTTTTATATAAAATGACTTAGAAAAAAAGTAATTCCTATAATAATTAGGTTAACCTTGAACAGTAAATAGAAGTCATATTATTTAGAAAGATACAAAAGGTAATTGTATAGCAAATTACATATTAAGACATTAATTATAGAGTTGATTAAAAAAATAAATAATGACGAACTCAATTATTTCATAAAGCTTACAGGTTCTGTACAGGTAAAGGCATATTAAGTAGAATTTTTAAAAATACAAATTTAGGTATAGAAGCATTATTCTTAGTAATTAAGATGTAATAAATGAATCAGACTTAATCTGGAATAATTACCAGTTTGATCTTATTTGTGAATTATTTGTGTTTCCAATGTTTACTGTATGTTTTTCCAGTCACAATAGACAATCGATGTAGTTATATTATTTGAATTTAAATGGGTGCCTACAAATAAGTAATGCTCAAATTATATGATAGTATATCTTGTAAAAAGCTTAAATATATCTGCAAGAAGTATAATGTAATAATATCTAGTTGAAAAGATACTACGTGTTTTATGTTATAGTTGGTTTGAAAATATAGTTTCAAGGAATGCAAAGCTAAATGTATGCACTAAAATTGGATAAATTCTATCAGGTTTTATGAATACATATGCATATGTTTACATGTAAATTTTTATAAATGAAAGTAGTTTTATTCTGCTAACTAAAACTATGTGTGTGAATGCACATACGTACACACATAAACACATGCTTACATACATGCCTATGTACACACTCCAGCTACTTTTTGGTTGTAATAGTCTTTTATCTTATATAGTGGTCTGATGTTTCTGTAAAAACCAAACGTTTTATTACACAGAGCATAAAAAGAAGGCAGGATACTGTTTGTCATTAGTTCCCCACACCCCAATTTCCAACAGAGTAAAGTGAGAGTGAGTGGCTTTTCAGGGCATGTATTGGGTTTGTACATAAAGAGGGAACCCCAACATCGTGAGATTCTGAGCCAACATAGGGGCTGCTGGCACATCTGTTACCATTTTCTCTGGAAATATATGAAAACCTTATCTTTAATTCTGCAAAGTAAACAGATTATCTTTGGTGAGTGTAAGGGGAGGTCCCTAGTTTCTTACAACCATGAAAAGCAATTCCAAGGAGTGTGTGGATAGATGTTTTCTATTTTTATTATAGTTTGTCAGTGTCCTTTGCCCAGAATGCATGGAATATGAGAACCCCAAGGAGAATTTTCTCTCCAAATATCCACTTCCTGGTTTTACAATACCCTGGCTGTTGGCCAGTTTTTCTAATTATTTCCCATTCCCTCTGTTACTCTAATATAATTCACCCTGGCTGATACCAAATCTGTTCATCAGCTTTTCTTGTGTAACACTTAAATTTAAGACTAGTGTCAAACTTATATTATTGAACTCAACCACGCCAAGCGACCTTGATATAGCCAGATGAACAAATACCATAAACCTTCAGGTCAACTTCAGAAAGCCGGGTAGTTTTCTATATACATTTCTGTAATAACTTTTCCAACTTGTTTGAGGCATTACCAGAGTCCTAGCATGATAGCCACTTCCCCCTTTTTGTTGGAAGGTAAGAATACTGGTATCATTCAGAACATTTCTATCTAATGAATTGAAGATGGTTTGAATGTCTTCTATGGCTAGGAGGATGTCATTGATCATTTTACCTAAGTCACAGACACATTTTATATTATTATTTATGTTTGAATGACTCCCATTGTGGTTAAAATTGCCCACATAGTACAAGTCATGAGTCTGGTACCCTTCTGGGATTTCCCCGAATATCTGAGGGTAGCTTCATTTCTGAGAGACCTCGGCAGTTATCTGAAGACTACATGATCTATTTGTGCATTTTCTTTATACAATCAAATGTCACTAACATGCCTTAACATAAAAATCACTGTGTCTCTTGTGAGGGAGGAAAGTCAATACGTGGCTCTCACCCAAGAAGGGCAATCCCAAGGATATATGTGGTGCCCCTGGAATTAATGATTGTTTATAATTGTCTCCCCCTTCCACTCAAACGGAATATACTTCAGTCAGTATGCACAGCTTGACAGTGCCATTCTCATGCTTCCAGTGGGGTTTTCTAGCAGGTATCATGTAAAAGCAGCCAGTTCAATGTGTCCTACTTGTCCAGTACACCAACTTATTGATCCCCACAGAATAACTAAGTATAAAGATAGGAACAATGTAGAGATATTTTTGATGTGGGACAGACTGTTTTGTTGTCAGTGGCATCTGGTTATGGATGAGAAACTCAGTGGAGAGTTTATTCCACAGGTCGCCACAACGGCTTGCAAGAGTAGCACCACACTATTTTCCTTCGAGAAGAAGGCACCAGAGGGGGTTTTAAAAGATTTTTAAAAATTAATTCCTCCCCTTCCTTATATTCCAAAAATCTATGATAATCCTTCCCAAGGTGTAGAGGATTTTTCTGTTCTTCCATCTGCACAAATTCTGTTGGTATCATTTTAGTAACTATACCTGCCCCTCTTTTGAAATCATCCCAAACTTTTACCCAGACCTTTCATCCAGAGTGGCTGAATAAAGAGGACCAAAAATATTTCTAGACGATTTAACTGGAATTAAGTTTAAATCCCCTAAGCCCTTTTTAGTCAGGCTACCAATTAGCTGGGTTTAGATTTGCTTCTAAGATACAGAATGACAAATGATGCTTGGGAATGGTTAGGACTAAATTCTGAATTTTCTCATGGGTGATGGTAAATTGGACTTTTATGATCCTGATCATTATTCAGTAAACAGCTTAGAAAAGATCATCCCTTTTCCGGGGCAGTTTCATTTAATGACTAAGCTGCCTTAATTTAGTCTGTGTTTACCAGGAAAATGCATGGTAAGTAGAGACAGAAATAATTTGGGGTAAAATTTTGAAGCAGGATTCCAATGCTCAATAATATCTTATTCCTGTATATAATAAGGAACATTGAATATCTACTGAATATCTTGACTTTCAGTCTAAGGTCTTGAGTGGCTTTTATTATAAAATGAACATTATTGACACAATTCCAACAGTCTAGAAAGCTAAACTCATAACACATATTTGTTTCCAGAGCAGCTATAGTCTCATGTCTGGAGTATGCCAGAGATTTCATAACCTAAAAAGGTGTTAACAACAGCAAGGCACCACCAATAGCCTTGAGAAGGGAACAATTTGATGT
Organism: Colobus angolensis palliatus; assembly: GCF_000951035.1. NCBI lineage: Eukaryota > Metazoa > Chordata > Mammalia > Primates > Cercopithecidae > Colobus > Colobus angolensis. The sequence goes on along the minus strand of NW_012115055.1, from coordinate 3,456,831 downwards.
AAGCAGTTTGCTCAAAATGAGCGTGTGTGTTGGGGGGGTAGTCACAGTATCTGGAATGTGGTCTCCCCAACCTTGGGATAACCAGGCAAATTGTTGGCAGGAGACGCAAGTCTGCCATGAAGTGGTAGCCTCTGCATCAGAAACCTAGAATCCTTTCTTCTGTATCCCGTCTTTGACAGTAGAGAGGTTGCCATGGAATTATCATGGCAATCTGGACAGCACAGGCTGAAAGCTGTCGATTCCAGTCAGTCTCATCAGGGAATGGGCCCTTCCCAAGGGCATTTAAGAGTAACCCAAATGGTTTCATCAGCAATCATGATGTTTCATGGTTCATAGTCTTAAGGAAGGGGGGTCTATAATTTGCAGTAATCCTACTGCCTGTGTTCTTCCCACTGGGAATAACAACCACTGCCCTCTTATATCCCAGCATAACTGGTGATGAGACTGAAACAGCTACAGCAGACACCATTGGGCTTTGGTTTAGGTTAACATCCTTAAACAAAACACAGGTATGAAAGACACCCTTCTGTGAATTGAATATCTTATTGAGCAAGTAGTTTTGTTTTAGCCAGTGAATTGAGAGTCATTTTTTACCCACAGAAATAGTTATCATTTTTCTTGCAAAGTCATTATTTCCCTGGGGATTAGGTTGGCCACATTCCTCAATTATCCATGCCCATTTGACACATGAGGTTTTTTGGACCCTTCCTATTTTACTAGTTATAAAGTCCTAACTAAACCAACCCCCAAGTTTTCAGGCCCCTATAAGTCAAGCCTTGCTTTTCAACAAGGGCACTGTGGAAAAAAAGGGGGCTGCTTTTAAAGTAGCACATCCAATAGCCATGTCAAAAGCCTAAGTTCCAAAAGCCCAAGAAATTTTCATCCCCTTTGGTCAGAGATACAAATCAGCAAAAATTATCATCAGTTAAAAGAAAGTTGCTGGATCTCCAATACTCTTAAGAATTCAATAAGGTCGTAAGCCTCCTTTTTGATAAAGAAACAAAGGCACAGCAGTATTTTCTTGACTCGTCAGACTATCAGTGACTTGAGTCAACTGCTTTAAGTATAAATTGTGTCAACAGTGGGAAATGGCAGGGAAATTTGTCCCAGGAACAGAATTTTCTACCTGTAGCTTTTTTTTCACTGGGATAATTCCCTGAGAAACTTATGAGAAGAGGAATTAATACAGCTCATCATCCATTTCTGTCATAGATTTAAATGTAGAAGCAAATAAGGACTCAATACATTAAATCAGCCTAAAAGACTCTGATCACAAAATAACTTTAACCATTTTGTTTTCATTCACTGCAAGTTTTGCTCAAGCCCTAGTAGCTGAATTTGGCATTTCAAGGGCTATCATTACAACTGTCAGGAATTCCCAATGTTCTCTCTTATCTGGGTCTTTCAGGCAAAAACAGACTCATAATGTTAAGGCTATGGGGTGGGCGTGTGGGAGGAAGATGATGAACTTTTATTCTGTATTTTGTTCTCTATTTTATTCTCCATGCACTGCAGGCATCAGGGGTTGTATGGTTGGTGGGGTCCTCTCAGAGTCAGAGGCTCTTCCTTTCTGTCCTTTTACCTGCCAACAGTGACATTCTTCCACATCTTCATTCACCCATATGCTCAGCACTCCTCCCCAACAGAATTCGACCTGTTGGTGATATGGGCACATGTTTGCAATACAGTTATAAAAGTTTTGAGTCCCTCCTCTCCCTGAGTTCCACAGTATATTCAGATGGGTAGAAAAAACTTCCAGTTTCCCTTTGCTATAGTAAGATGAGGAAATCACCAAGAATCCTTCAGGCAACTGAGGTTTGAATAGAGGAAGGAGAAAGGAATAGGTAAATGCATAAAAGAGTCTTCATGCTAATAAGTAAGCTAGGTTAGAGCAGTGCAATGACTTTTTACAGTTCAACTACCTATGTTCTTGGACGATCTTCAGCCTTACAAGAGCTCTGGAAGCTAATTATCCCTTTCTGTTCCTGCCTGGTAATGACAGCAACAAACAAAATAATTTCTAATGTTTTCTTCTTGACAATACCTTATACAAGCTTTGGAAATTCCTTGACCTTTTCTCCCCCCGACCATTAGGGCATCCCGTTCACTTATTTCAACCCTACGTCCTAGACGTAGGCCTTCAATAACCTTTCCATATTAATGTACAGCAAAGAGAAACACCGGTTTTGCCTAATTGAATCTACAGTTGGTCAGCCTGTCTGCTGCTGATTCATATTGACTTGTGTGGTTCTTGACTTCCTCTACAAAGATCTCCAATGTTGTGTCATCCTTGCTTTCAAAAATTTTGAGTTAAATTTTGAAAGATCTGAGATTTACCCTACTTACAAGCTAACAAGTTAGTCTGCCAGTTTAGTACAACATATGTTGAGGGAAACACCATACCTCTGGATCAGAGAATGAACTATTTACAACTCACAGGAAAACAAAAAGCTCCACACTATATCTTGCATTGTTTTACCACATTCTAATTTCAACAGGGCAACTGAAGACCAACTTCCATGTGCATGTGCCCATAAGAAAGTAAAGAGAAATTTTATTTAGTTATTTATTTATTTATAGACAGGGTCTCACTCTGTTTTCCAGTACAGAGTGCAGTGACGTGATTATGGCTCAGTGCAGCCTCGATCTCCTGGGCTCAAACAATCCTCCAACCGCAGCCCTGGGAGAAACTGGGAACACAGGAATATTCCACCATATCCAGGATTTTTTTTTTTGTAGAGTTGGGGTCTCTCTATGTTGCCCAGGCTGGTTTCAAACTCTTAGTCTCAGGCAGCCTTCCTGCATGGGGTTCCCAACGTTTTGGGATTACAAGTGTGAGCCAGTGTGCCTGGCTGAGAAATTTCTTAATACAATATATTATAAAATGCTGTCAGATATCTAGACCAATTTTCACTGAAGTTATCTATATAGCTGTTTTAATTTTATTTTTTTCTCAGAGTCTAATCAAGTTTATTCATGTTATCTTTTTAGTTTCTAGTCAACCTTTTTTCCACATAATGGCAAATTTTTAGAGTAACCAAGCAGGGTGACATATAGAATATATAGGTCATATAAGACATGTAGATTGTATTAGCAAATATTAAGCCTAGTCTTACTTTTTTTCTGATTAAAACTGATTAAATCTCTGGCTAACCAAGGTGACTCCCAGCATTTTGGGAAGCCAAGGTGGGAAGACTGCTTGAGGTCAGAAGTTTGAGAACAGTTTGGGCAAGAGTGAGATTTCATCTCTACAAAAACAACTTAAAAATTAGCCGGGCATAATGGCATACACCTCTAGACCAACCTACTTGTGATACTGAGGTGGGATGATCATTTGAACCTGGAAGGCTGAGGCTGCAGTGAACCATGATCACACCACTGCACTCCAGTCTGGGTGACAGAGCAAGACCCTGTCTCAAAAAAATAAAACAAAGCAAAAAACTGGTTAAGACTCATGATTTATGACTCAGTAGACATATTTTATTAGACATCTTTGCTTAAATATTAATGAAGTAATTTGCACATGACTTTCTTTAGGATTTTATTTTCTTTAAAAGGTAACATGATATTTAATGATATATATAAAATAGATAAACACGTGTGTGAAAGTATCTTTTTCGTGTAATGACTTCTTTTTCTCTGGGTAGATACCCAGGAGTGGGATTGCTGGATCAAATGGTAGATCTACTTTTAGTTCTTTAAGGAATCCGCACACTTTTTCCACAGTGGTTGTACTAGTTTACTTTCCCACCAACAGTGTGAAAGTGTTCACTTTTCACCACATCCATGCCAATATCTATTATTTTTTAATTTTTTGTTTATGGCCATTCTTGCAGGAGTACGGTGGTATCACATTGTGGTTTTGATTTGCATTTCCCTGATAATTAGTGATGTTAAGCATTTTTTTCATCTGTTTCATGGCCATTTGTATATCTTCTTTCAAGAATTGTCTCTTTATGTACTTAGCCCATTTTTTTTTT
>NW_012115055.1:3450911-3451391 GCF_000951035.1 Colobus angolensis palliatus | reverse complement strand
TGTGTGGTATTATTTCTGAGGACTCTGTTCTGTTCCATTGGTCTATAGCTCTGTTTTGGTACCAGTACCATGCTGTTTTGGTTAATTGGCAACTGCAAATACGTGGAAGCAGCCAAAATGTCCATCAATCACCTAGTAAAGAAAATGTGATGTGTGTGTGTGCATACACACACACACACACCAGGGAGCAGCTCACTGCCAGCAATGGATCAAAGCTGGATGGAGAATGACTTTGACAAGTTGAGAGAAGAAGGCTTCAGTCCATCAAACTTCTCAGAGCTAAAGGAAGAATTACGTACCCAGCTCAAAGAAACTAAAAATCTTGAAAAAAGAATAGAAGAATGGATAACTAGAATAATCAATACAGAGAAGGCCATAAACGAACTAACAGAGATAAAAACCATGACACAAGAAATATGTGACAAATGCACAAGCTTCAGTAATCGACCCGATCAGCGGGAAGAAAGAGTATCAGCAATT
>NW_012115055.1:3407616-3446386 GCF_000951035.1 Colobus angolensis palliatus | reverse complement strand
TATAGGGATGGGGGAGGGGGGAGGGATTGCACTGGGAGTTTTACCTGTTCTAAATGACGAGTTGATGGGTGCTGATGAGTTGATGGGTGCAGCATACCAACATGGCACAAGTATACGTATGTAACAAACCTGCACGTTGTGCACATGCAACCTAGAACTTAAAGTATGATAATTAAATATAAATAAATAATGAAAGAAAAAAAAAAGAAAGAAAGTAGTCTGATCAGGCACAGTGGTTCACGCCTGTAATTCCAGCACTTTGGGAGGCCGAGGCGGGTGGATTACAATGTCAGGAGACTGAGACCATCTTGACTAACACGGTGAAACCCCGTCTCTACTAAAGATGCAATAGTTAATAAATAAATAAATAAATAAATAACCGGGCGTTGTGGTGGGTGCCTGTAGTCCCAGCTACTGGGGAGGCTAAGGCAGGAGAATGGTATGAACTGGGGAGGCGGAGCTTGCAGTGAGCTGAGATCATACCACTGCATTCCAGCCTGGGTGACAGACCGAGACTCCATCTAGAAAAAAAAAAAAAAGAAAGAAAAAGAAAATAGTCTGTAAGTCGATCATTTGGGCATATGGACTGCCCTATGAGCCTGAAATGGGTGCTCCCGATCTCTATGAGAGCCTAACATCCATCACTTTCTGGAATTGTCCACTTCTCCCTTCCCTTTTCCTCTTGCTTCCTGGAAACATAGAAACCTTATAATGAAATAAAACAACTGGCTCCACCATAAACACAGCCCCTTCAATGGGCTTCTTTCTTTACTATTGTATCTTTGAATTTTAGACATTTCAGCAACCCTCAATCATCTTAACATTTCCCTTAAGCTGGAAAAATAAAAAATAAAACACTGCATTGGGGAGAAAAAAAAAAGATCAGTGGTTGCTGTATTTGTGATGGAGGAGGGAACAATGACAAGGCAGAACACAGAGGATGTTAGTACAGCAAAAATGCTAAATGGAAAATTTCAGAAATAAACAATTGATAAGTTTTAAATTGTGCATTGTTCTGAGTAGTGTGATGAAATCTCACAGTGTTTCACTCTTTTCCTTCATCTCAAGGGAATGAAGAGTGAGCATGGTATAAGGTAAGTTGAGAGGGAAAGAAAAGCCACATTCACATAACTTTCATTATAGTAATGTTGTTATAATTGTTCTATTTTAATATTAGTTATTGTTGTTAATCTCTTATTGTACCTAATTTATAAACTAAATCTTGTCATAGATATGTATGTATCCTAAAAGGTATAAGAGAAAACATGTGATACATAAAGTTCAGTACTGTCCCCTTTTAGGCATCCATTGATGGTCTTGCAGCATATCCCCTTTGGATAAGGGAGGCTGCTGTACCCTATATACTAGTAACCATGGATATAGGTCTGTCTAATAACATGGAATGCACAACATTAAGAGTGAATTCTAATGTAAACTATGAAACTTTGGTTATGGTGTGTCAACGTAGGCTCATCAATGTACCACTCTTCTGGGGGCGAGGGAGGGTTGGTAATGTGGAAAGCTATGTAACTATTGTTATAGGAAGTATTCATATGTGGGAGAACTCTGTACCACCTTCTTAATTTTGCTGTGAATGTAAAACTGCTCTAAAAACCTATTTTAAAAAAAGAAAATGAAAAGCCAAATGCATTGACCTTTGTCAGCCCACTTAAACAGACTTGGTGTTTTAAATCAATTTTTAAACACTTTTAAAAATAAACTTTCATAATAAACACTAATTTAATAAACTACATGAATTATGGGTTTAGGATAAAATCATTTGAGTTATATAGAACATACTTGTGTGCATGTGTGTGCGTATGTGTGTATAAAGAAGAAAATAAAAGCAGTATTTTGTGGCTTCTGAGAAAAGTTATCATTCTTTATAAAATGATTAAGAATTTTTTTCTGGGTTAGTTTGTACATGAATATTATACGTTTTATCACTGAATATATTTTTTGTTTGCTTTAACAACCAGCGAGTTAACATATAAATATCACCTCAACAGTAAGAATTATAAATTAACGTGGGCTGTGAATGCTTTCTTCAAGATTTTTATTCTTCTTTTTCAGTCATATAGTCTTTTAACCCATAACTACACTTCTGGTTATTATGATTTTTTTTAATTGTATGTATCTTTCTCTGCCAGTGTAGATCACTTTAGAGGCCAAGTTATTTATGTGAAGGTGACAGTAAGAGTGGTTTCCTTAGCCACAATGTTCTGTCTAAAACTCTTAACTGTAAAGTGTACAGTATAGTATTAATACATTCTTTCAAGTCATTATACTTTTTATTGGCATACATAAGAATACTTCCTGTTTCTTCTTCTAGGTTTAGAGTCCCAGCTTCTTCTTTTGTCACAAATGTAAGACATTTTCAGAGTCCTTTCTCAGTGTTTAATACATGAAGAAACCATTTACCTTGCCAGTTTTTCACTTCCTGGAATAGAAGAACTCTAGATGAATTTGCAAATGATAAACCTGCTTAGTCATCTAATGCAGACGTCTGTATTCTTGGATCTGAACTAAGACGTATTTTTGGCTGTTCAAAAATTTTGCCAAAATGATGAGTAATTTGCTGTCTCATTCTTCTGTGATTATTTTCCCTTGGCAAAAGCAACTTCCTATTCTTTACCATTGAAAAAGTTGCCAGGAAAGGGTCTTAAACTATAAACGAAATGATTAAATTGATGATGGCTTACATAGGGTGCATTTGTTAATGCATCATTGATCACCTTACCACAACATTTCATTAGACCCTGACATGAGATGCAACCTACAGTTTTAACCACCAAATGACCACAAGCACGTATTTGTTTGCGCTGTTGGCCTGTAGAAAAGCCTGTTAATAAGGCAACATACCCTTGGGTCAGAAGGTTCAGAGATAACCAAATATTTTTTTAAAGGAATCTACATAAAACATGAATTTGATAGTATTCACTGAACCCTTCTGTGACTTGAGTTCAATGATTGTGTTCCTTAGATTAGTTGTGCAACCTGGATGAGTTCAGAAATTAGCACCTGAAACTTTTCATTAGGTGAAGCCTGTGTGCCATATGTCTTAATTTCCTCAAATCTGTTGCCTCCAAAACTTCAGCAGCTGAAATCCCAGACTCCATACACTGTTTTTAATTCCCAACATTCATCCAATCGGTAGCTATGCAGAGATCTCCATCTCTTTCCCACTTGTTAGCAGCTGAAGTGTAGCTGTGAGACCTGGCTTCCAGCCAAAGAAGGAGGAGCTTATGGTTATCTTGAGAAGTAGTAGCAATTATATAGGAGCCGCATGTTGAGATTTGGAAAACTTCATTGGAATCAACTGATTAGGACACTAAGGTGAATAAGCTATTTAATAAGAGATCCAACTTCCAAAACTTCATGTGTGCTACTAGAAAGATAGAAATATCTGTGTTCTGAACAACTGCACTGCTCTGAGAGATATATGAATATTAAGAGAAGCGGGTATTATTACCGTCAGACGGCTGGAGTACTTTTTCACAGTTAAGATGGAGTGGTTCTTGTTTAATTGTATCTAATTCTGCTCAATTTCTATAGGTTGCACATGGTTGAAATGGTTACTTTTGTTTACTCAAGTGTATATGATCTGGTATAGAGAAATACCTACTCTTAAGGGGCGTGAACTGCAGCAGGGAAGTTCTGAGGGACAGTCCTATAGTTGACAAACACCAGAATCAGGGTTTACACTTAGAGCTGTCTGGCTCAAAACTTTATGCCCTTTCTATGTATATATATATATATTTTTTCTGACATATTGTCATGCTAATGTATTCCCATGCCTAAAGCCTATAATTTTGACACATACATACTTCCAGACATTACAAAACTCTGTGAGACTCTAAGGCCAATTTGACAAGAGGATGCATTCTGGAATATTCTTCAAATAAGATATTGTTGCCTCTTTTGTGAAAAACTAAAGTAGAAGTGTGTATTTAGTGGTATTTAGTGTGTGTTTTACAGTGTGAAAATATTTAGGATATAAAATGGGCACCATTTATATTTCTAGACATGATGCAAATGGGAGATATTTTAATATTAAACCATTTGTCTCTGATACCATCTCTGGCATCAACTGAAAACTTAGAACCAATGGGATGAAAAGAGCTGGGGGCTAGGACAGTGGATCTTATTTCTGTAAGATTCTATTTAGAAAACTGTCCTAAAATAAGTCACTGAATGTGACTCAGCACAGCTAGATCACGGAGTGGCGCAACTGTATGTACAGCCTGTTATCATTGCTGCATTCGCATATATAGAAAGAGAAACTTCACAAAGGTATTTGAAACTGAGGCCTGAAAGGAAGGGAGTGGTAGGTAATTCATACTTTCATGATTCCTGCTTGATATATTCTTTCTCTCATTGTAGAGGTAGTTCCATAGAGACACATCAATATCTAACCATGAGATTCTGGACTCTGAAGACTATACTGAATTTTTATGTGGCTTTTATCATGTATCCCTTGAAAAGTGGTTGCATGACTTTTATGTGGAGAAAAGAAATAATATATAAATGGTAGGATAGTGAAAATATGTTTTGCCCCACACTGTGTTCCAATCTATTGAAATTAAATATGGTCATGTGAATTGAGGATTGCAGGTATGTTTCCTATTGAACTAAGAAGTGGTCACATGACTACTTGCTTTGGTCAATTAAATATGAGCACACATGATGTGTGCTTTTTATAAGCCAAGTTTACTTTTGCCAGGTTATTTTCTCTCTGCCACAAGATCAGTCTGGACAAAATTGGGGCTTTTCTGTTAAACTAATATTCAGAATAAACAAACAAAACAGAGACATTCTTGACCCTCAATAGACATGTAACTTGAGTGAGAAATAAACTTTTATTTCACAAGCCACTGCTGCAGTGGGGTCATTTGTTGCCATATAACTTAAGCTGAATGAAAGAAGAAGGAAAGATTAATAATAAGATTACCAAATATTTAAAAATAGTGTAAAAACTGCTAACTTATTTTTATAACACGGCCACAGAAGACAAAGACTTCAATAAAATTCTTATTAGTAAATGAAAGATAATTTAGTTTTGGGTTTGTTCGTTATATATAGAAAGTATTGAATTGAGATTATTAGAATAAAATCCATCTTTTGCAGCTAAAATTAGGAGCATTGCCTAATTGTATAACTAAATGTATGTTTATTCTTAAAGCTGATTCATGCAGTTTAATAAACCCATGAAATATATAATACAGACAAGCACATTGTTAAAAAATGTTAGTTAATTCAATTTACATATTATGTGATTTCAAGTAGGTTAATGCATATATGAATGTATTTAGCTCATGATTACTTTAATATAACAGTTAACATATCTATAACTAATGCAATGCCATTACATTTTTAAAGTGTTATATTCTAAAAATAACCTTATAAATTTTATTGCTATATGTGAAACCTGCATGTAGAATATAATTTTTCCATAAAAATATGATAATAATAGTAACAATAAATGAGTATAAAAATTTCTAAGAGCTTCCTCTATTGCAGCCAGTGTTCTATGTGTCCCAAATGAAAAATTATGATTATCATTTTTTAACAAAAGGGAAACTGGGTCAGGAGATTACACAGAGTCTAAAAGACAGTGTAGAGATTTGGACTTAAGTAGTTTTATTCCAGGTCAATATTTCTTGACTATTCTCTCCCCCCACACATATGTAGAAAATTAATATAATTTTAGCTATGTGAGTGTGTGCATACACATACACATACATACATATAGCTAATCAATCTAATTTTAGCCTTCTAAAGGCAAAGATATTTTCTTAGCCAGAATTATTCATTCCCTGCGTTCTCTAAGAAACGGATTCTAAATGAAAAGCTTATGTGCTAACACTTTCTTCAGGTGTTGCAAAACAGAATAAGAGGGAAAAGACACAGGTAACTAAAGAAGGAAACGGGGATAGCAAATAAGAAAATAATGTTACTGAGCTAGACATTGCTTTGCAGTAATTCAGATCCATTAGCCTAATCAGTTGAAACATCTCCTTAGAAAATGCATGAAATCATTTTGTGCAGGAATAATCTATCTTGAGAAAAGAGGATATAAAATAATTTTCCAGTATCCCATTGGCCAGAGCCCCCTTTTTGGGCGTCTGTCTGACAGTCCCTGGATAAGCTAGAACTTCCATGGATTCAGTCTGGTGAGAGTATGAGCAAAGTGGTCTCTCCTCAGTCAGTGGAAGAGGTGCTGGTGACAACTAGCGCTTTATATCCATGAAAATAGTGTAAGCTATTGTGAAGGCTCTTCAAGTCTGGAGTCAGAGCAAGTGGTGAAGGCCTGTATCGTCTTTTATGACCTAGCATAGAAAATCACGTAGCGTTATTTCCAGCACATTCTGTTTATAGAAGTAGTTACAAAGGCTCATCCATATTCAAAAATAGAGGACATAAATTCCGTTTTCTCAGTAAACTATGGCAGGGGTTGAAAAAGCATGTGCAATTGAAAATATTTTTGAAAATTAAATTTGCCATTGTCTTGGTCAATCCTGCTATACCAGAATACCTGAGACTAGGTAATTCATTCTTATACTTCTGGAGGGCTGTAAGTCCAAGGTCCATCTGGTAAGGACCATCTTGCTACATCATCCAATGGTGGAAAACAGAAGGAAGGGCAAGAGAACACAAGCAAGCGACAGGTGGCCAAACTCACTTTTATATCAAGCCCACTCTCGTGATAACAAACCAACTTCTTCAATAATGACATTAACCCACTAATGACAGCAGATCCCTCATAACTTAATTACCTTTTATTAGACCCACCTTCCACCACTGTTGCATTGGATTAGCCTAGAGGCTTGAGGATTTTGTTATCTAAATCAGGTCCCGGTGTAGATGATTCTTTTCAGTCTGATATGATATCTCAGTGTAACTCTTTCAGTTACCAACCTTCTCATTCAGAAAACATGCAATATATGTATTTTTCCACATGCCTCCCAACATATGCTGTTGGATGAGGTATAGGATATCTGCCATAGGTAATTCCCATCATAAAGGAGAAATACAGCCGGAACACGATAGTCAGTGACTCGGCCATGACAATTTTAAAATCCAGTCAGACATATGCTGTCAGTTCCTTGATTACAGTATAGTGCTATGGAGAATTACAGGTTTGGAAATACTTTCCAAATTCTTGACTCAACCTTCTGGACCTTTCTTTTACCATCTCAGTTATTCTTTATTTTTATATAAAAGTTACCCCCAATTTGTAGTTCAGTATTTCATCATCTGTCTTGTTGCCCACAGAAATATGAAAGTCCAAAAGCTTCTCCCCATTTTGTGCTGTCCTGGTCCTGTTAAGCCCAGCTACTACAGTTCATTCATTTGAAAGCTATTTGAGTTGTTTATGAATGAGTAAATAATCTGTAGAAGGAGTTAGCATTTTTTTTTTTCTGTAAAGGTCAGAAAATAAATATTTCTCTTTTTGCAACCATATGGTCTCTGACACAATTATTCAGCTCTGTGGTTGTAGCATGAAAACAACCATAAACAGTATGTAAATGAAGGTATGTGGCAGTGTGGGGATGAATTTTTACCTGCAGAAATATTCAGTGAGCTTGATCTGGACTTTTGTTTATAGTATGCTGACGCCTTCCTCCACTTCTAGCAATTATATTAGACGTAAGTCATTTCCACTGATCTCTTTGAAATGAGTCCCTTCTTGTTTACATCCCTGTTAAACTACTGTATGGCAATGTCCTTAAATCCAAAGGAACTTTATTATTTAAAAGAGAAGATTTGCAAAGAACAACCCTATGATTCTCAGAGGGCCTTTTGTCTGTTTGGAAGTCTTTTGTATATGTAAAACAGTCTATAAACCACTGCCTTAAATATTTCTGAGTTCCTGGCTAAAGGTTTTTGAATAATAACCTTGGTTTCATTTTTCTGTACCACCCAAATCCAGGGTAGGGAGCAAGGCCTTGGATTTGGTTTTGTATGAAAGTAATTTCTTAACTGTAGCATCGTTTGCCTTTTTGAAAGGTAGGACTTGTGTAAGAGTTTACTTTTCTATCCTAGCAAGTTTGATTTCCTTTATATTTAATAGTTTTATCTTCATCATTCTTTTATTTCTTCGTATAGTTTGCTTTGAAAGCCAGTCAACATATTGTAAAAGTTTTGAGGCTACATCGAGAAGCTACATAAAGGTGGTTTCAATGACAGTCTCAGCTAATGTCCCTACTGACAACATCGAATCCCTGGCCAAGTGATTAGATAATTCCAGTCTCTGGCCTTTGAGTCCTCCAGCTTTTGCAGAATAGAGCAATGATAAGCCATCCCTACTGAGTTCTTCCCGAATTGCACATTCATTAGTAAAATAAATGTTTCTTTTAGTCATTAAATTTTGATACTAATCTTTTAAGCTGCAATAGATAAGTAGACCAATATCTAACTTAAAATATTGGTAAAGATCTCCTCATCAGTTTCTTCAAATGAATTAATATTGACAAACTGTAAAAAAAGTGGAGTTTCCTAAAACACAAATTCTTCAGGCAATTTATCCTTAAAACACAAAAAGTTACATCTTCTAAGAAAATTTGCTTCCATGTGGAAATGGGAATATTCTTTTATTAGCTTGCAGGAAATTGTGCATGATTCATTCACTCAGCAATGTGGTATCAACTGACTGAGAGATTTTAATAGTTTCTTGATTGTAATATATTGAGCACTATCATGGGCCTTAAACATTTTAAAGTTAACTTTGTGCTTTATAGATAATATGTTCCTAAATTTTGAAAGAGTTTCCTCCAATGGGTAATTCAGCTAGCTTATTATTTTTTACTGTTTAAACTTGTAAATCTGTAAATTGCTACTCTGTAGGCTAGTTATTTCTGAAACTGAAATAAACCTATGTCCTCTCCAAAGAAATGTTACTCACAGAAAGAATATGTTAGAGTGAAATGATCCTCTAACCTTTGCCAAATTATATCAAGAAAACTATCTCCACTGATTTTTTTTTTTTTTTATTTCAATGGTGGTTCAGATTTTTCCTCTGACTTTCAAGATATTATACAAAGTAGAGTTTACTTCCATTACTCAATTCAATTTAGAAACTAAAAAGAACAGACCAGGAGTGAATCACAAATAGTGATTATTGAAGACAATTATAAAGCCCTTATCGTTTCCTGGGAATTTTTCTGAGTCCTTTATATCCATTTAGAGTATTTAATCCTCAGCAGTTGCTTATGAGATAGGTTCACTCATGATCCCTATCTGACTGATGAGGAAACAGAGGTATAGATCTATCAAGAAACACAAAAGAGGTCATTTGACCAGGATGTGGCGGAGCCAAAATTCAGACCACATTTTCACTGATTTGTGGGTACATCATCTTAATCATCTAAGCCTGCTTCAGTAATAATCCTTGTACCTGCATGTGATATGGTTTGGCTGTGTCCCTATCCAAATCTCATCTTGAATTGTAGCTCCCACAATTCCCAGGTGTCATGGGAGAGACCTAATAGTAGGTAATTGAATCATGGGGGCAGGTCTTTCCTATGCTGTTCTTGTGATAGTGAGTAAGTCTCATGAGATCTGTTGGTTTTATAAAGGGGAGTTTCACTGCACAAATTCTCTCTCTCTTGTCTGCTGCCATGTAAGATGTGCCTTTCCCATTTCCCCATGATTGTGAGTCCTCCCTAGCCACATGTAAGTGTGAGTCCATTAACCTTTTTCTTTATAAATAACCCAGTCTCAGGTATGTCTTTATCAGCAGCATGATAATGGACCAATACATTATGGTTTACATTCTTTAAACATTTCTCATTATTTATTTTAGTTAATATTTTAAGATAATCATTTGAGACAGTTATAACTTGAGAATTCCAATATCTTGTCTGCAGTATAATATGGAAATTGAGGCTCACAGTGAAGCTTTCACAGCATTGAATGGTGAATCTCGCTTGTCAAACCAGTTTCTGGTTTAGCCCTGTCTTCTTTTAACAAATTCTCAGATCTGAGATTATCATGTTATTCTTTCTTTTTTCAGATTATTGTTAAGCATTACTTTCCTTCTTCTTACAAAACAAACTGTATACTAACGTCACTTACTTGCACATGCACACTGCAGTTCATGAGCTTTTAAAAGAGAAAAGTTTCTGTTTATCACAAAAGTCTTGATGAATCACAAAATGCCTTTGGCATTTATTGTCAAAACTCATCTTTATGACACTTTGTCTTGTTTTCACTTGATTTTGAGAAAGAGGGGGCACCACGTGTTTGCTACTTTTAATGAGTTATAAATAATGTCATAAAAATCTCCTTCTAGTTGTCTGCATATTTCATTAGTCAGATGATCATTAAGTGAGCTACACATTTTGTCATGTTACTATTTTATTCAATGTTGTTTAAATAAGAAAATATTAACCATAATTTTTATGTATCATAAAATTATGTATTTGACAGCATACATGGAAAAGCCATGTGAAAATGTTTTGGCTGACAGTCATGGCTAATGTCTCTACTGACAGTTAGGCCCAACTTCCTGATCAAGAGTTGAGATGATTCCAGCTTCTGGCTATTGTGGTGGGGGCTGAAACAGAAAAAAGGAGAACTACAGAGAATGCTTTCATCTTCTTAGATAATATTTAAGTAATCATGAACAGACTGTTGATAGAAATGTACACATTTAAGCCCATTCTGGTGATATAAATGAGGGAAATGAAGAACATGTTATTAGACAAAAGTCATTTCCACTGATCTCTTTGAAATGAGGCACTTCTTGTTTGCATCCCTGTCAAGATGTTGTAGGACAATGTCCTTAAATCCAAAGGATGTCTATTATTTAAAAGAGATAATTTGCGAAGCACAGGCTTAAGATTTTTAGAAGCTTTTTTGTCTGTTTGTAGCAGTTCTCCTTTCTCTATGTGATGTGGTCTGTGAGGCACTGCCTTAAAGAAGTATTTCTGAGCTCTTGGCTAAAGATTGTACAGGAATAACTTTGGCTTCATATTTGTACCACCAAATCAAGGGGAGGAAACAGTGCCTTGGATTTCATTCTGTATAAAAGTATTTTTAATTATAACATCATTTGCCTTTTCACAGGCAAGAATAAGAATTAACTTTTCCATCCTAGCAATTTTTGGCTCCCTTATATTTAATAGTTCTGTCTTTAACTTACTTATTTTATTAAATGCTTGCCTTGAAAACCCACTTAACATATTGTGAGAGAAATTTGAGGGTACACTGAGAATAAAAAAAATGGATTGGAATGTTGGTAGAAATATGAACATTAAAAGCTATTATTCCAAGGAGATTACAAATGGCAATGAAAAACATATTATTGGAAACTAGAGAAACAGTGACCTTTGTTATGAAGTGGCAAATAACTTGACTGAATTGTGTCTATGTTGTAGCATTTTGTAGATGGCAGAACATGTGAGGAATTAAATTAGATGTTTAGCTCAGGAAATTCTAAAATAAATGTTTCAGAAATGGCTTGGTGTCTTCTGACTGCTAATTGTAAAATGTGAGAAGAGAGAGATAAATTGAGGTAAATTGTCTCTATTTTAAGTTATTTGAGAAGTCTGGTATGAGGTGGTACTTTATTGTGGTTTTGATTTGCATTTCTCTAATGATTAAGGATATTGAGCATTTTTTTTCATGTGTTTCTTGGCCACATAAATTTCTCTTATTGCAATGTGTTTCTCATGTTCTTTCCCATTTAATAGAGTTGTTTGACTTTGCTTGTTAATTGTTTAGGTTTCTCAGAGATTTTTAATATTAGACCTTTGTTAAAGCATAGTTTGTGTATATTTTCTCCCATTCTGTAAGTTGTCTGTTTATTATGCTGCTGGTTGCTTTTGCTGTGCAGAAACTCTGTAATGAGGTAGCACTTGTCAAGTTTTGTTTGTTAGTTTTACAATTGCTTTGGAGTCTTAATACATCATAAAATCATTGCTTGGGCCTATGTCCAAAATGGCATTTCCTAGGTTTTCTTACATGGTTTTTATACTTTTAGGTTTTACAGTTAAGTTTTTAATGCATTATAAGTTGATTTTTGTATATTGTAAAAAGAAGAAGTCCAGGTTCAATCTTCTGTATACATCTAACCCATTATCCCAGCACCATTTATTGAATAGAAAGCCTGTTACCCATTGCTTTGTACTGTCACCTCTGTAAATGATCAGATGGTTGTAGGTGTGTGACTTTATTTCTGGATTGTCTAAGCAGTTTCATTGGTCTACATGTATGTTTTTGTACCAGTACCATGCTGTTTTGGTTATTATAGCTTTGAATTATAGTTTGAAGTAGAGTTGTGTGATGACTAGCTTTTTGCTTTCTACTTACGATTGTATTGACTCTTCGGGATCTTTTGTTGTTCCAAATGAATTTTGGAATCGTCTTTTCCTAATTTTGTGAAAATATCATTGGTAGTTTGATAGCAATAACGTTAAATCTGTAAACTGCCTTGGGCAGTATAACCATTTTAACAATATTGATTCTTTCTTCTCATGAGCATGGAATACTTTTCCATTTGCTTGTGTTATCTCTGATTATTTTTTATTGTTATTAGTGTTTTCTAACTCTTATTGTGGATATATGTCACTTCCCTGGCCAGGCATGTTCCTAGCTCTTTTATTCTTTTGGTGACTATAGGGAATGGAATTGTGTTTTTTCATTTGGCTCTCAACTTGGATGTTGTTAACGTATATACATGGTATTGATTTTTGTACGTTGATTTTGTAGAGCGAAGCTTTGCCAAAGTTTTTTTTTTTTTCCTTTTTTTTTTTTTATTAGATCTGGGAGTCTTTGTGAAGAGACTATTTGGTTTTCAGGTGTAAAATCATATTGTCTGCAAATAGAGGTAGTTAGACTTTCTTTTTATTTGGATGCCTTCTATTTCTTTCTCTTTACAGATTGCTCTGGCTAGGATTTCCAGTACTACGTTGAATAGGAATGATGAGAGTGAGCATACTTCTCTTGTTTCAGCTCTCAAAGGAATGCTTCCAGCTTTTGGTCATTCAGTATGATGTTGGCTGTGGGTGTGTCTAGATGGCTCTTATTATTTTTAGGTACATTCCTTTAATGCTTCATTTGTTACGGATTTTTAACATAAAAGGGTATTAAATTATATTTAAAGTATTTTTTGTGTTCATTGAGATAATCGTGTTGGTTGTGTTTTTAGTTCTCCTTATGTGATAAATCACATTTCTTAATTTGCGTATGTTGCACCTACCTTGCATCCCAGGAATAAAGACTACTTGATTGTAATGGATTACATTTTTGACAGGCTGCTGGATTTGGTGTGCTAGACTTTCTTTGAGAATTTTTGCATCTATATTCATCAGGGGTATTGGCCTGAAGTTTGTTTTTTTTTTTTTTTTCACTGTGTCTCAGGCAGGTTTTGGTAGTTGAAAGATACTGGCCTCAGATGATTAGGAAGACCCACTCCTCAATTTTTTGGAATAGTTTCAGTAGAATAGGTACCAGTTCTTCTTTATACATCTGGTTGAATTCAGCTGTGAATTCTTGTGGTCCAGAGCTTTTTCTGGTTGGTATGTTTTAAATTACTGATTCAGTTTTGGAATTCATTATTGGTCTGTTCAGGATTTCAGTTTATTTCCTGGTTCAATCTAATATATATATATATTATATATTAATATCTAATATATATTAGATATTAGATATAATACATAGATATTATATATCTAATATATATTATGTATCTAATGTATATGAGGCTAGAGTACAGTGATGAAATCTCGGCTCACTGCAACCTCTGCCTCCTGGGTTCAAGTGATTCTTATGCCTCAGCCTCCTGAGTAGCTGGAATTACAGGCTTGCACCATCATGCTCAGCTAATTTTTATTATTTTCAGTAGAGATGGAGTTTCACCATGTTTCCCAGGCTGGTCTTGAACTCTGACCTCAACTGATCCACCCATCTTGGCCTCCTAAAGTGCAGAGATTACAGGCATGAACTATAAAGCCTGGTGCAATCTACTTCTATGTTCTTAAAGGACAATTTTGCTGTGCAAAATAGTCTTAGTTGGCAGGACTTTTAAAAAAATGTTAGTATTTCAATATATTATCCTACTCTCTCCTGGCCTGCAAGATCTCTGCTGATAAATTGCTGAGACTCTAATAGACATTAGTCTAATAGACATTACTTTCTATATGGCAAGTCATTTTTCTCTGACTACTTTCGAAATTCTCTTTGATTTTAGAAATTTAATAATAACATGTTTCAGTGTAGGCTTTTTTTGAATTGAACTTATTTGTAGATATTTGGGCTTCCTAAGATTTTGATATCCATTCATTTGCTTTCATTTTCAGTCATTATTTCTCTCCATACCCTTTTCCCCCTTCTCTGATTTACTTCTGAGACTTCTATATTATTTGTCTGCTTTATGATATCACATCAGTTCTGTAGCAATCTTCACTTTTTTGAATTCCTTTGTCTCTGTTTTTCTATTTGAGTAATTTGAAAAGACCTGTTTGATTTTGTCACTTTTTTCTTTTGCTTAATAAGGTCAACTATTGAAACTCTCTTTTGAATTTTCTAGTTTAGTCATTATATTCTTTCATTCTAGAATTTCTGTTTATTTTTTCTGATTTCTGTTTCTTCCTGAATGTTTCATTTTGTTCATATATTTTTTTATAATATTTTTGTTTGTCTGTGTTCTCTTGCAGCTTATTAAACTTCTTTAAGATGATGACTTCACATTATTTGTCAAGCACTTCATGGGTATCCATTTCTTTAAGGATCAGTTATTGAAGTTTTGTTAGTTTCCATTTGGGTGTTATGTTGTATTGACTATTAATGATTCTTGCATTGTTTCTGTAAATTTAAAGGAGAAAACTTCTCTTGTGGTTCTTACAGACTGGTTTTGGCAGGAAAGGATCTTCTGCAGTGAAGCAGGACTGGATCTGGTCTTGGAGCTCTAGTAGGTTTGCAGTTAGTGAGCCTGCAAAAAGGGGTATAGATAGATGAGGCTTCTGCCATGATCCAGGATGCACAGTACTTCCTCTGGGACCATGGACATTTGGAACTGGAGGCAAATCCACAAGCAGAATGGGGATGCTTCCAGGTTTGGAGTCAAGTCTCTGGTGGTAGACCTGCTACTGGGGCATGAACTTGCCTTCTCAAGAAACTTTCCTTGGTATTGAACCTCATTGGATTTTGACTACCTCTTACTTAGGTCAAAAACCTTCCAAAAGATTTCTACTTTTGCCTATGAATAGTAGCCAAATTGTTGTTCTCATAGGTGGGTAATAACCTGACTTGTCCTTATTTGTGATCTTGTTGACTTATTTCTCATTTTTAAAGATGATTGGTTTTCAAGCTATTTGCAGGTGTGTCTAATGACTTTGAGTGCTTGTAATATATCTTGTGTGGCACCAGGGATGCTAGAAAAAATTCTAGATATTTAAGAGTCCTTCAAGTTAAAGTAACTATTAGAAAGCTAAAAAATGAACATTGTCAGTGTATTAAAAGCAATTGCTAAATATGAGGGTATGCAACAGTGTCTGATTAATTTTTTTCAAAAAATTTGGGAAAAAATTCAGAAACATAGTAACATTGAAAATTGCATTGATATATTTTAACAAACTTTCAGGTTGAAAGAATAGCATTTCATCAAGAGCAAAGGAATTAATGTATTAAAATGAACAGCATTTTTGGAGTATGGTAAGATATCACAATACATTAAATATGGATTGAATGAGAAGAAAGAGTAATTTATGTAGAAAATTTTGTTTTAAGAGAAACTATATATCATCTTTCATTAGTTTTGCATATTTTGTTTGTAAAACTCAGCTTGAAGAAGGATCCGGATTCTAGAAACTTGTTACAATAAGTTGAAATTATGTTTTAGAATGTCACCAGGATTTCCTTCCTCCATTCTTTTCTTCTTTCTGTTTTTTCGAAGTTTTCATCATTGTCTTCAAATATGAATATTTGTGATTTAAACTACAGAAAGTCTGATTCTATAGTGTGAAGTGAAGTTATCAGGATCATTTTGGTAGACAAAATAATGTCCCACCAATGATTATCATGTCCTGTACTCTGCAGCCTGTGTTTGTGTTACTTTACATAGCCAAATGACTTTGCATACATGGTTTAGTACCTTTAGATAAGAGAGTGGTCCTGGGATATCTGGAAAGACCCAATGTAATCAAAAGGGTCATTATAAAAGATAAGCATGATGGGCAGAGTTAGAAAAAAAATTAATTTTGAAAATGGGATACATTTGGAAATGCTATACTGCTGGCATTGAAGATGAAAGAACATGTAACAAGGAAAATAGCTGGCCTTTAGAAAGTGGAAAAACCAAGAGTCTCCTCTGAAGTCTCCAATAAAAGAATGCATAACCCCGCCAATACCTTGATTTTAGAAATATGACCTTCATAATTATAAAATTATATATTTGTGTTATTTTAAGCCACTGAGCTTGTTATATTTTATTTCAGCAACAATCAGAAGCTAATATAATTATTAATTTTAATAAGTCCCACCCCATATGATCCTGATATATGTGGTCTAAAGACCATTCTAAGAATCACTAGAAAAGAATAAAAATTTCTCATAGGTTCAAAATCAATTCCTAGAGACAGGTCCCATTGAAAACAATAGGAAGCATGCTAAATACCGGGTTTCCAATGCAGCAACAAAGTCATATAGACAAATTTGAATAGTTTAGAGAACTATTGAATCTTGAATATTTTTATGCAAATATTGATTATTAAATCAAAAATTAGTTCTTGTTTGAGTAATATCAAACTAGCAATCAAAGCTAGATATAGATTAAAAGCTGGAAAAGGTAGAAGGTAAGGCACTATTACCACAGTTCAAGAAGGCCTGAGGCTCGCATTTGTGAAAATTATAACTTAGATAAAATGCATTTGATCAAACATTTTAAATTTTTATTCAGCCCTGGGTTAATTGGTTGCATAAAATGTAATCAAGAGAAACAGAAATGACTTTTAGATTTGTGATTGCAATTGTTGTATAGCTAGTGAAGGTTTTGACAGAGAAAGTATATGTTGAAGATAACTGAGGCTTTTCATTTTATTTTTTGTATTCCATTAGGTAAATGTATAATTTAATTAGACAACGTACATGAAAAATTTGAATTGCCTAATGTTATAAAAATCATAGTGTTTATTTGAAAATCAGAACTAGTGAACCACAGAAGAGAGTTCTGGAGTTAAACATTTAAGTGTTTGTTTGGCAAAATATTGATTGCCCTTTAGTGAGTTAAAATATTATCTTGTCTCTTATACCTTTACAGTTTTGGATAAACAGATGGTGAGGAGGACTCTGGCAATACAAAAAATAAGATGTGGGGAAATGATTATTTGGGATATAATTAGTAGGAAAAAATATGTAGCCTCATTTCTAAGATGGAAAAATATTTAAATAATATGCACAGTGTAAGTCAAAATATAACAATAGATTATATGGAAATATAAACATCTTTATTGCACACTAATGAATTCAACAATATAATTAGACCTTGGAATGTTTTGGCTAACCATTTATTATTGACCCAGAAAAAGGTAAATGGAGATACATATTCACACAAAGCATTCTACAAATGTATTATCACTTTAGCTGACAAAGAGTATGCTTAATTTGCAGAGCATCAGAATTCAAAATTAGTCATATATACTTATCTATACATTATTTTAGTGTTTATTGGCATTGCACATATTGACCTTGAAGATTAAAGAAAACTCCATATGTTTTTACATATTTTAGTGGATCTGAGTGAAGGAACTGAATACAAATAATTGCATATAACGGCAAGCAGCTGCATTAATTCAAGATAATGTCTGTGATTCACTCTGCATTATCAGTTTCTATGCTTGTCAACAGAGCAAATTATAGGCCTGAGGCCAATTCATGGTTATGCATTACTTTCCACAGTATTATTAATGCAGAATTCCACAGTGCACATACTACAGATTTTGTTATTAATGGAAGAGAATAACGTAAAGACATTTATTGTAATTTGTATGATTAGGACTCATTGCATATATTTTTAAGTTTATGTTGATGGGAACTACTACAAAGTCATGGGAGTTTTAGTGGTGCTATTTCTTATGCAAGTATTAACTAACATGGATCACATATTTTATTCTTTATATTCCCAGTGCCTAGTCCTTAATTTCAGAGATAGTAAGTGCTTAATAAATGTTTGTTTAATGTATGCATTTATTCTAATTGGCCACTGGAAATATGTAATTTTTAAAATCCTTTGGCACTTCCTGAGAAAATGATACAAATTTACATTACTCTCCCTTTCTGCCTAAACAATCTTTATTTTCTTCTATCTCAGATGATTGCTTTATACATGACTGGAAATAGGGCTACAACATAAACGTTGCTCTGAATCCCTAATTTGTACTTCAGTAACACTCCTGCATCAATTGTCTCTCATATCTTTAAAAATAAAAGCTTAGCCTGCTCTGATCTTCACTTCTCCCATATTTTTCACCCTTGCAGATATCTCCTATCTCTACTCTTTAATAGTTCTATCAGTGCTGCACCAATCTTCTACAGTGCCCTCCTTTACTTATGACTACTTAGTACATTGGTCTTCATTCCATTTCTTTCTTTCTTTTTCTTTTCTTTTCTTTTTGTTTTTTTGAGGTGGAGTTTTGCTCTTGTTGCCCAGGCTGGAGTGCAGTGGTGCTATCTCAGCTCACTGCAACCTCCACCTCCCAGGTTCAAGCAATTCTGCTTCTTCAGCATCCTGAGTAGCTGGGTTACAGGCGCCCGCCACCATGCCCAGCTAATTTTTAGTAGAGACAGGGTTTCACCCTGTTGGCCAGGCTAGTCTTGAACTCCTGGCCTCAGGTGATCTGCCCACCTTGGCCTCCCAAAGTGGTGGGATTACAAGCGTGAGTCACCACGCCCGGCCCGTTCCATTTCTTAAAACACCGAGCTCAGGATCATTGCATGTACAGATTCCACAGCTGGAAACTTTCTCCCTACAGCTCATTCCATGGTTGCCTTCTATTCTACTTTTAAAATTTCCATCTGTGTCATTGTTTTCTATGGTTTGAGTGTGTCCCTTCAAAAGCATGTGTTGGAAGCATAAGGGCTCTACTGTGAATGGAATAATCCATCTCTGAAGCCATTATCTTCAGAGAGGATTCCTTATAAAACAGTGAGTTTGGTTCCCTTTTCTCTCTTTCCCTTTCTTGACCTTTCACTTTCATCCGTGGAGTGCCACAGCAAAATGACCCTTACAAAATGCTGACCATTCAGTCTTGGACTTCTGAGACTTTAGTACTGTGATGAATAAATTTCATTTCCATATACATTACTGTGTCTCTTGTATTCTCTTACGGCAGCATAAATCGAATGAAGACAATGTTCCACAGAGATATATGTTAACCACCCATATAAAAGTAGAATTTCATTTCTCAAAGTTTCACACCTTGTTCGTGTGCTTTATATTACCTATTAGTATCCAAACTATGCTGTTAATTTGTGATTTGACTACTTTATTTTCTGATAGCGCTTAACTTTCATGTAAATTCCATTAAACTACATGTGTTTTTCACATTGTTTGCCACTGAATCCACAATTTCTTGAATAGAATCCTCCACAATTTCTTGAATAGAATCTGACAAAGTTCTAGAGTAAACATTTGTGGAATGAATAGACCTCAGGAAGACGTCAGCAATCTTGCTACATATTCACATTTCCGCCTTATCTGTTTAATGCATAGGAATCATATAGTAGTAAGGTAAAAACACATTTTTAAGATCATGGGTTGAAAAGTCCAAATATGTTTGGATCCATCCTATTATTCATTCATTAGTGGTCATTCAGGTTCTACATGATAAAATCATGTGACTAGAAACTCACAACTTTATCAAAGTTTCCTTTTATCATTATTCACAAATCTCTTTAAAGAATAGCGGCAATCTACTCCTAGAGATCTGATTTCTGACCTCCCCCAAATACTAGAAAAGGAAAAAAAAAAAGGAAGCCTCTCACAATATATTCATGTTTCACATCACTCTTGCAGCACAAGTCATGATAATAAAGCCTTTTTACCCCAGGTCCTTCAATCATTGTACTTTGCTCATTTTCCTTTGCCCATAGCGCTACTTTTCATCTCGCTATGTTTTTTTTCTGTTGTTGTTGTTCAAATCTAGGTGTTTTTAAAGATACTCTCCCCTCTCCACTTCTCTTTTTTTTTTTTTTTTTTTTTGTTTGTTTGTTTGTAAGTAGCTATACTTCTTGTGGCAATCTTGTCCACTTCTACCACTGGTCACTGTCACTTTAGAAATGATTTAATAGTCAATATATCTTTAGAGTTTTCCTCATGAAATTCTTTTAAGTTTTCTTATATAATTGATTTTTAGGAATTCCAACTTGAATGTCTTACTAGCATTGTCCAAAATTTTTAATCTAATAGCTCCAGGATTATTAGAACAAATAAATTGAAGATGGCAGAGCATAGACTTAACTACTTTTGTATTTGGAAAACCTAGTCAAAAGAATTTACTCTAACAATAAGAAATGGAATTTTAATGGGTATAATTGCCAATGATGATTAGCTATGTAGTATATGCCCTGAACTCTGTCAGTAACTTTATATGAATCACGGGATTCAACTCATTAGAGACTCTGGCATTAGAATTAATAAACCATGATAGCTCATTCATTAGGTATCAAAGTGGAGTAATATAGACAATGAAATTATCCCTGCCATAAGTTTCCCTCTATATATCCATCAACCTTGACTTCCTCCTATATATTTGTCAAAATAGAATTTAACTTACCAAAATTTCATGATTAGGGGCCTGAAGTGGATGCTTCTTTTCATGATACAAAGAGTGAGAATTATAAAAATACTTTATTTTCTAAAAGTTATGTGTATTTATAATAGCCTGATTGTGAATAGTGCCACAATAAACATACATGTGCACGTGTCTTTATAGCAGCATGACTTATAATCCTTTGGGTATATACCCAGTAATGAGATGGCTGGGTCAAATGGTATTTCTAGTTCTAGATCCTTGAGGAATTGGCACACTGTCTTCCACAATGGCTGAACTAGTTTACAGTCCCACTAACAGTGTAAAAGTGTTCCTATTTCTCCACATCCACTCCAGCACCTATTGTTTCCTGACTTTTTAATGATTGCCATTCTACAGCAAACTATCGCAAGGACAGAAAAGCAAACACTGCATGTTCTCACTCATAGGTGGGAACTGAACAATGAGATCACCTGGACACAGGGTGGGGGACATCACACACCAGGGACTGTTGTGGGGTGGGGGCAGGGAGAAGGGATAGCATTAGGAGATACACCTAATGTAAATGACGAGTTAATGGGTGCAACACACCAACATGGCACATGTATACAGATATAACAAACCTGCATATTGTGCACATGTACCCTAGAACTTAAAGTATAATAAAAAAAAAGTCTGATTTATGTTTCAGAACAATATTTTCTTTTAAAGATGATGTAACAGCAATGAAGAAAGACAAACAGTGGATCAGGAGAGAAACATGTGCAGAGAGACATAGGAAAAAATAGACACAATGCTTAACCTTTAAAAGTAGTTTATTTCCATAGAGTGATTACCGTCTCTTTTGTTAACTCAAAAAATATTCAAGATTTCTGGTTTTATATGAGTGTTTAGAGATTTTGTTAGGAAAGAACAGACCTCAAAAGGGCCCAGAACTTTTGGAGTTACTTTTGAATCACTCTTATTTCCAGAGTCACTGCCTCATGCAAACCATCATTTATCACTACCTCTTTCATCTGTTGCAATTCCAGTTTCCTGGCAACCAGTATCTTTCCTTCAACTCACCATAAATAAATACATAAATATAGATATACATGTGTGTATACATACATTTATATATATGGATATATATTTGGCTTAATTTTATTTAAGTGTTAAAGTATACTTCTCCTGCCTAAGCTATTGAATCATTGCTTCCTTTATTTTCTTACCTACTTGTGTCACTTTTAAGCCAGATATTCAGGATGATATATAATACATTAACATCCCAGAATTATTTGCTGCTATTCCTCTGTCTGTAACACATCAGACAAAGCAAGCTAGTTACTATTACATAGGTTGCTAATTCTTTCAGCACATATGATACTCTCTAGTATTTCCTGTTTTTTTCTGTAAAGTCTTCAGTTACATCTAAAATACCATTTCCTTGTTAACTCAAGTACATGTGAATTCTGTACATTTTGAAAACATAACAAAGATTTTGTAATTTTTATAAGAACCATCAAAAGTTTCCTGATGTAAGTTTATTTACACATGTATTTTCTTTAATAGGTTGTAAGCTACTTGGGAAAAGTTATTAACAAATGTGCATTTATTCAAAATATTTGTCCATAACTCAATAGAAGTTATGTTATATACAAATAACTATAAAACATTATTTTATTTGTATTATATACAAATAACTGTAAAATATATTTCAGTAATAATTTCATACAAAAGGCTCCTCTCATCACAAAGGTTACCAACCATTTTTGGAGCTTATAATGAATGTATGAATCCATTGTAACATAAAATACAATGTCATGGGCACAGTGAGCATTAATTCATGTATTATTTTGAATTTTTTGTTTTAACTTGTACATTGTGATTGAAAAACCATCTTGATTGCAGATTTTTACATTTCCATAATTTTATTTTCTGCCTTACTTCAATGTGTACCTAGCTTTTAAAAAATCTTTTACTTCCATATAAAATATTTATATTGTAAATTCAAGAAAAGTATCCAGCAAAGTCATGTAACAAAATTAATTAACCCCTCATATTTAGCACCTATATTTAAGAAAATTGCTAAGTTCAAAATATTTATGGATTTTCTTTTCTGAGTTAGGCTTTTCACCTATTCCTTCTCATTCATAAATTTTATTCATGGCATTTCAGAAGAGGTTTTTTTTTCAAATTACAGTATAGGACTTAGGTTAATGCATAATGTTTAGCAAGATGGATTATGCCTAGAAGTATTGAGATAACAAATACTTCTTCTAAAATGATAATTTACGGAGTTTTGTGTGTTCCTCATAGTTTTAGCTGGTCTATGACTCTGCTGCCAAGTCATCTGTAATGTAACCTCATGGAGAGTTAAAAGGTAGGAAAAATGGCACCGAGGTATGTACTAAAAAGAAGCTGTTTCTCCTTTGGCAGGCACTTTATAAAACGATGCCAACCACAGATGGTAAAGATGTTCCTGGCTTCTACCCACTATCTTGACAGTCCAAACGCAGTCAGAGATCACTGGAAAAGGGTAAATGCCACACCTCCCAGCTGAGGCAGCAAAACCTCTAGCCGCTTTCTAAATGCTTGCTTTAGAACATCAGGTTCTTGTCCATTTGATTTTTGTTAACTTGCTGACAGAATAAATTGAACAGAACTCTCTGAGTAGGATGAAAGGAAGGTGGGAGAATAATCTCAATACTCTTAGCAACAATTGTGTTGTAAAAGTCACCATGGTATCTTGGCACATTCATATAGCTGAGGGAACTGTTTATTTTGAATGTACATTTTATTCAAATCTCTGTCCAGTCCTCAGCAAGATAGTTTAAAAATAAAGTTTATAAATGAATGACATGCTTTTATCATAATAATGAAGTTTATCTGTTTAACCAAATGAATTCTATCCAAATAAGAGCATTAAAAACTGACACAATAAGTTTACATTAAATCGGAAACATAAGTGTGGTATCTAGTTTACTCACTAAGGGAATTTGAAGAAAAAAAAGAATCGTTTTTCCTTAATTTCCAAAGCAATAGCCAATTCAATATAAAATAATTTTGTAAGAGGACAGGTTTAATGAAGATCAGAGAGTTCTCGATTATTAGGGTTAACTATAGTTCATAATAAAAAGTTATTTTTAATAAAATAAAGTGGAACAAATGTGATAGTCTCAATATAGTCTACTTATCTATTGGATTTTTTTCTCACAAACTATATTTCAGTCTGAATTAAACTTCATTGAATTAGCTCTTGATGTAACTATCTTAATGCCTTTGATATTTTATTTGCATATGCAGCTTTTTTAACTTGATAGGCAATAACACATTTTCTCTTACGTTTCTTCCAATCAAGGAAATTTGAAATATGTTTGACTCAACAGTCT
Source organism: Colobus angolensis palliatus (assembly GCF_000951035.1). Lineage (NCBI taxonomy): Eukaryota > Metazoa > Chordata > Mammalia > Primates > Cercopithecidae > Colobus > Colobus angolensis. The sequence goes on along the minus strand of NW_012115055.1, from coordinate 3,422,265 downwards.
TCCTTATTCTATGTATTCAAATTGATTGATTAAAACTTTTAACTGTTATCTCTCCACCAGTTTACACATACAAGTCCTTGTACAAGCATACTTTGTATTTGTATTACTAAATCCTTTTCTGCAAAAATCTCCCTGTACAAGCCCTTTTACAAATTGTGTATGCACAAAATTATCTTCAGTGTCTATTAATTTCATTGCCCAAAGTCACAATCATTGAATATATTTCTAACATGACACTCCCCACTATTCCATGACATGAATTTTGTGGAGAGAGAAATGCACTGACTGGCTTATTATGATTTTGAAACAGGAGAGTTCCCTGATCATTCTTGCAGGACGTGAGACAGAGGTGTGGCTCGCTTGTTCAGTTACTGCCACTGCTCAAATCCCTCGCAGGAGTGGGAGCATGTAGATAGGTGTAGAGGCTGGGACAAGCACTTTGGGCTCCAACCCCATGGTAGTGTCTGGAGTAGGGAGGTGCCTGCTAACCCAATGTTACAATGCTCTCTTAGCTTTGTCCTCTGTAGATGGCTTTAAGTGTTCATCAACTCTATAGACTCTCTGCGTTTTTGAAAGGGCAGAGGGCCAGTGTGACAGCTTTCTGTATCCTGAGCTCTTGTCCAGCATCCCGGAAGAATCAGGTCACACAGGGGCTTGAAGGATGAATGTGAGGTTTTATTGCATGGTGGAGGTGACTCTCAGTGGGATGGATGGGGAGCTGGAAGGTGGATGGAGTGGGAAGATGATGTTCCCCTGGAGTTAGGCTATCTAGCTACCAAACTCCTCTCAGACTGTCCCCAACCAGACTCTCCTCATGGTTCAGACGTTCCTCCTCCTCTCTTTCTCTACCGTGTCATTCTGCCATTCGTCTGCTTGTCTCATCTCCTCATCTGCTGGTCTGCTCTGGAGCCTGGAGTTAAGAGGTTTATATGGGTAAAGCTTAGGGGGCTTGTGGGCCAAAAGGAAACTTTTTGGGCGTGAAAAAGGAATGCCTGTTCTCATTTAGGACCGCAGATATCCAGGCTTGAGGGTGGGGCCTTTTCCTGGGAACTACCCTCTTCTATCAAGTGTTCCTATCTCCTGTCCATTATCAATTTGATAATCCAAACACATTATTTTTAATAAAAATGTCTGCTGGGGTATTTTAAATTATCTTTAGATTATTTATTATTTGAGTTTTTATGTTATGCACTGAGTTCACAGTTACTTTTCATACATTACATTAGCAATGATATCTATGTTTGCAGTCCTACATGAGTTCTCTACTCTATACCACAAATGTCTCTTTTCAATAATTCATATGATCCTAATAATGACTTCCAATTAATAGTAATGAATGCTATTTACAGCAATTACAGAGAAACAGTTGTTGCATTAACAAATCAATTACAACAATGTAGTTCACTGAATCCATCATAACTACTTCTGTTTGACCAGTTATTTAAGGTCAAATTCCAAATAGGTGGATACCAAAATCAGTTTCTGCTGGAGTTTGTTGTATAATATGTCTTTTACCCCAAGGAATTACTTTATTAATCCAGATTTAGAGAGTGGATGGAAAAATGAATTCCTAAAGGATTAGGACTCTGAAACTTTGGAGTTGAGGTGAGGAGAAGGTTGAAGAGGAGGGAAATATCTTAGTGATACCCACTTTCGTTTTCATAGCTTATCTTACAGCACTGAGAAGGCATAATTAGTGAAGAACAAAATCTAATTACTAAATTGTAAGAAGCCTTTCTCTTATACCTTCTTTTTTTACGTACTGAGAAACTAGACAATTTTTGCAACCTCCATCACTCCTGTTGGATATCTGTTGTTAGTGTTTAACGCAAGGGTAAATGGCAAAACATTTAAAGGTGGTTTGGGAAAAGAAGGGTATTCTTCAATTGTGCTGAGTAAAATGATAGAGGCTAGCAATATTGAAAATATTTTTTTCTTATATTTGAGCTTGTTTCCATTCATTTTTATCATTAACTTGGTTAATAAGCCTAACAAAAAATTCCATATTTATATTGAAAATAAATTGTAAACCTCAATATAAATCAGTAAAAGGTACAATATGGTAATATATTTATGGCATAAAATATTATCAATAATTTTAAATGACTGAGAATTATGTGTGCTCATGTGTAGATTATTAAGCATATTCGTGAATATAGAGCAATTTTCAAACTAGTTTCAAGTCATGCACAAATGTTTTATCTTCTTTTTGGAAGATTATATAAAAATATACACATATATATAGACATATGCAAATCTATACATAAGTATGAGCATATATAACATTACATATATTTCATATACTGTATGTGTGTGTTTATAGAAGTGCACAATCACATACACACACACATCCTTGGAGCTTATACATTAAAAAAAGATAAATTTGGTAGTTAAAAGCAGATTTTATTCCTAATTGTAATGTTTTGTTATTCTAAAAAGTGAAATGTATTTGTTAATTATTAGTGCGTGAATGTAACAATTAACCAAATTATTAACTAAAATTACATATAGAAAAAACAATTGATTGAGGATTTATTAATACAGGATTGGTACCAAATCTTTAGTAGGAATATTTGAGGAAAGCTTATAATATAGTCTTTAAATATATTGATCTTCTTTTTTTTAATACACCTCTTAAAAAAAAGAAGAAAAAAAAGCTGTTTTTTTTCTTTTTGAGACAAGATCTTGTTCTGTAACCCAGCCTGGAGTGCAATGGCACAAGCTGTGTTCACTGTAACCTTCACATCCTGGATTCAAGCAATTTTGGTGCCTCAGCCGATAGAGTAGGTGGATTACAGGCCCATGCCATCACGCCCGGCTAATATTTGTATTCTTACAGGGATGGGTTTTCACCATGTTGACCAGGCTGGTCTCGAACTCGTGGCCTCAAGTGATCTGGCTGTCTTGCCTCCCCACAAGTGCTGGGATTACAGGCATGAGCCACCATACCTGGCCTCTTAAAAATATTTCAGCCACCATACAGTTTCAATTTTCTCTAAATACTAAAATTAATATTTCCACTATGTTTTGTGTCAGTGATTTTGCATTACCGTAATATTTTAAATTTAAGTTATTGCAGTTTTTAGAGGTCATTAACACACTAATCTGTATCTACACATAAAAGGTCTTGAAATCACATTATAAAATAATAAAGCTGAAGAACATCAGTATTGACAATTAAGCCTGATTAAATCAGATATAGATACAAGTGTGCCCATACATTTAGTTGAAGAGAAATATGAAAGAGAAATAAGATGCAGTCAGCATATTTACAATACTATACTTAAGTCCAACTTAAAGTTGCCCAAGAAAAAAGCTGGGTATTTTCTGTGATTCCCCCTCACATCTGGTTAATCAAGCTTTTCATCATTCTCCTAAATAGTTCTTAAAAATCTGGATGTCTATTTATCCTTTCTTCAGATACACTCATTTCAACTACCACAATCATCCTATTTATAAATTTTACACAAGTCCTATCCTGTTTGTCTCCTGTCGGTTTTCCACACTGCAGCTAAAGTGATATTCCAAACAATGGTTTTCATTATGTCAGGGTGTTGCTCAGTGTCTTTTAAAGTCCTGATAATTTTCTTAAAATAAAATCCAAATTGTCTAACATTGTCCACAAGAGCATTTCAAACACAAATGCTGCTGAATGATGCATCCTCATATTCTTGTTTAATTTTATTTTTAATTTTATTGTATTTTTATTCTTTTTTTAAATTTTACTTTAAGTTCTGGGGTACATGTGCAGAATGTGCAGGTTTGTTACATAGGTATACATATGCAATGGTAGTTTGCTGCAACTATCAACCCGTCATCAGGGTTTTAAGCCCTGCATACATTAGGTATTTGTTCTAATTCTCACCCACCCCTTGCTCCTCACCCCCTGACAGGGACTGGTGTGTGATGTTCCCCTCCCTGTGTCCATGTATTCTCATTGTTCAACTCCCACTTATGAGTAAGAACATGCAGTGTTTGGTTTTCGGTTCCTGTGTTAGTTTACTGAGAAGGATGACTTGCAGCTTCATCTATATCCCTGCAAAGGACATGAACTCATTCTTTTTTATGACTGCATAGAAATAGGCAAAGACTAAGCACCAAAAGCAATTGCAACAAAAGCCAAAATAGACAAATGGGATCTAATCAAACTAAAGAGTTTCTGCACAGCCAAAAAACTATCATGAGAGTGAACAGGCAACATAGAGAATGGGAGAAAATTTTTGCAATCTACCCATCAGGCAAAAGTCTAACATCCAGAATCTACAAGGAACTTCAGCAAATTTAGAAGAGAAAAACAACCCCATCAATAAGGGGGCGAAAGATATGAACAGACACTTCTCAAAAGAAGACACTTATGTGACCAACAGGCCTCCTCATATTCTTATGAATGATAAACACTCTGGCCCTCCTGAATTGTTCACTTCTCACTTAAATCTATGAGTTGTTTTATTTTGGCCCTTTGTGGATCTTGCTCTCTTTACCATTTATCTTCACCTGGATAAGCCACAGTCTTCATTTGAAGTCTGCTTTCCCCTGGAATAGTTTAGTTTTCCTGGTGCATTTTCATAACTAAGTGTTCCTATGTCATTATATATTTTTCTTATAGCCTTTACCTCATTATTGACATACAGTTTTCTTTATTTCCTATAATGCAACATTTATGTCATGATCACTATTATATTTCAGACATAATACACCATGACACAAAACAAGGGCTCAGTACTGTAGCTTGGCAAAATAGAAGCATTCAAAAAGGATTAATCAACCAATCAATCAAGTTAGAGTAACAAGGTGGCAAATCTTATAAGGAAATAAAACTTTCTGTTAATTATAAATGCACAATCACTTGCAATAAAGTAGCGAGTTACATGTTATCTTTTGTGTCCAAGCAAAGGTAGCTGTCAAATTATATGATTTTTTTCTAGCCTACATCAATTTACTTAGTATTTTGCATGACTTTGAGACAAACAAATTGATTGTTTTCAATGGTGAATACCTTAACTGGTTCCAAAAACATTGTATACTTTATTGAGTGTGATTATTTCCTCTGTTAACATCTACTGCTAATGATTTCATTTGATTTTGTTAGTGTTTCTAAATATTATGGCTTTTTTGTTTTGTGTAGTGATGTGGGAATTGGAATGAGACTTACATTTTAATATTATACCAATGAAAGCACTTGAGCAAAATTAGGTTATTGCTTGGATAAAGTAATAGCAAGATGCAATGGACAAAAACAAAAATAGCTGAGCAGGACAATATATAGATGAAGAAAATTTTTATTAATAAGGTGAAAGCAAGGCATGAAAAGTAGTGCTTGATGTTCAAATGTGTTTTAATGAACATAAGAAGTCCATTAATATTCCACCATTGTCCATATAAAATACTATGACTTTGCAACTTTTATTTTTAAAAACTGATATGTCTCTGTGGTACAATTTGATGCTTTGATATATATGTTGTATAATGATCAATCAGGGTATTAATCATATATATCACCTCATGTTTCCTTTTTTGTGGTACAAATATTCAAAATTCTCTCTTCTAGCTATTTTGTAATATACAGTGCTTATTGTTAATGATTATCACCCTGCTGTGGAAAAAACACTAGATTTTACTCATCCAATCTAATCGTTTTTAAATAACTTGGTACCAATTGACCAACCTCTTCACACCCTCCATTCCCTTCTCCGCACCCCAGACTCCAGTGTCCAGTGTACTAATATCTGCTTCTATGATAGCAACCTTTTTTTTTTTTTTTGTAATTCCACATGAGTAAATTCATATGGTATTTGTCCTTCTGTGTCTGGCTTATTTCACTTAACATGATATCCTACAGGTTCAACCATGTTGTTGCAAATTGCAGAATTTTGTTATTTTTCATGGCTGAATAGTGTTCCATTGTCTTAAATATATTATGTTTTCTTTATATGTTTATAAATTTTGGTCATGGGTTGGTCTCTTTGACATGCTGATTTTCTTTTATTTATTTATTTTTTTTGGTTATATATCCAGTAGTGGGATTGCTGGAACATATAGTAGTTCTCTCTGTAATTTTTTTTTAGGAATCTCTATACTGTTTTCGATAGTGCTGTGCTAATTTACAATCCCACCAACAGTGTGTAAGTGTTCTCGTCTCTCCGTATCCTCACCAATACTTGCTTTCTTTTGTCTTTTGATAAATAGCCATTCTAACTGGAGTGAAGTGATACCTCATTGTGATTTTAATTTGTGTTTCCCTGATCATAAGTGATGTTTAACATTTTTTTATTAACCTGTTGGCAATTTCCATCTCTTCTTTTGAGAAATGTGGCTTTTGTCCACATCCTCACTAATGTCTGTTATTTTTTGACTTAATAATAGCCATTCTGACTGGAGTATGATGGTATCTCAATGTGGTTTTAGTTGCATTTCTCTGATGTTTATTGATATTGAACATTTTTTCATGTGCATTTTGGCCATTTATGCCTTCTTTTGAAAAATGTCTATTTGTGGGTTTTTGTGCATTTTTAATGATGATTTTTATTCCTGTTGAATTGTTTTGAGTTTCCTGTAGATTCTGGATACTATTCCTTTGTTGGATGCATAGTTCACAAGTATTTTCTCCCATTCTGTAGGTTATCTGTTTCTCCTGCTGATTATTTATTTTGCTGTGCAGAAGCTTTTTTAATAATTCTCATTTATCAATTTGTGTTTTTGTTGTATTTGCTTTTGTGGTCTTACTCATTAACTTTTTGCTTAGGCCAATATCCAGGAGTCTATCTTAAACTTTTTACAACATTTTTATAATTCCAGGTATTATATTTAATTTTTTAAGCCATCTTGAGTTAATTTTTTGTATATGGTGAGAGGTATGGGAGCATTTTAATTCTTCTGCATATGGCTATCCAGTTTTCTCAGCCAGTTTTGGAATAGGGTGTCCTTTCTCCAGGGATAATTTATTTCCTCTTTTCCAGTTTGGATGCCTTGTATTTCTTTCTCTTGCCTGATTGCTGTGTCTAAGACTCCCGATACTGTGTTTACTGGGAGTGGTGAAAAGTGGCAGTAGTGAAAGTGGAAGTCTTGTTTGAGTTCTTAGGGAGAATGCTTTTTACTTTTCCGCATTCAAGAGGCTGTTGGCTGTGGGTTTGTTTTATATGGCTTTGATTATTTTGAGATATGCTTAGTCTATTCCTAGTTTGTTGAGGGTTTTTATCATGAAGGAATTCTATATTTTATTAGATGCTGTTTCTGCATCTATTGAGGGGATCGTCTGGATTCTGTTTTAATTCTATTTATGTGGTGTATCACATTTATTTATTTGTGTATATGCTGAACCATCCCTGTACCTTTGAAATAAAATGTAGTTGACTGTGGTATATTATCCTTTAAATGTGCTGTTAGATTTTTGTTTAATGTCAGTCAGTCAACAAGTTTAATGTTATAGTCAACCAGTTTGGGTTCAAAAAGCAGTTATCTTTCCAAGTTGGGTAACTTGAGGCAAGTTATTTAATTCCTCTAAGTCTCCGTTTCTATGTGTAATGAAGACAAAGGCTTCTAATTCTAATTTGTAGGGTTTCCAGGAAGAATAATTGAGTCAATATATATAAAATTCAGGTGAATAATAATTTAATACATGTTAACATTGAAACTGAGTTGCAGTGCACATTAAGTTTATCCATTTGTCTTAACTAAAATTTCTGAACAAATAAATACTTTTTCTTAAACCGTGTAAACATGTTAATTTGAAACTGAATTATGACACTAGTTACACGAAGACAGTTTCATATTTCTATGGAAATTTTTCTATTAAAAGTCCGTGGGCAAATACTTTTAAAATATTTCAGTTGTCAACATTATAGAAATTAATTTTAAAATCAGTACTACTGAAATTTAAATTTGAAGCAAAATAAAATTTACTTATTTATTCATTTTGCATCATTTCCAGAAATGTTCACTTCTTTTTAATACTGTTTGCTACAAAAATTACTTTAATTGTACTTTGGTTTTCAAGAACTTCCTTTAATTATAATTTATTTACCTAAAAAGGCATATTTGAGGTAATAGCATTGGGTTTCTAGGAAAATTTATTATGGCTAGCTTTTGTATAATGAAATATTTTAGAGTGCTTTGAAAAAGGCACCAAGATATTTTTGCAAATTAGCTACTGAACCAATTTACCCAAAATAATAAAAATGTTATTTCTATAAATTAGAAAGATGCTGTCTTCAGTTAAAAATTTCACCAACAAATAATTAAATTCATGGAAGTTTTAAAAATATGCACTTTAGACATATAACTACAAATAAAACTTAATAACAGATCAGAAATTTGTGTACAGTTACTTTATTAATTTTTTAAATTGAGATATAGCAAACATAAAAAAGAGGGCACATATCTTATGTGAGAAGTTCAATAAATTATCAAAAAGTTAATATAACTATGCAACCACCACATAAATTTAGAAAAATAATAATAGTAAGACTATAAATATCTAATCACGTTTTCCCAAAATAACTATAATATTTAATTATACTTTTATGAACTCATTTTCATTCTTTTGAACTTTATGTGACAGTAATAATCTAGTGTCTATGTTTTGCTTCTTGTATGTTTCAATTAATATTATGTTGTTTCATGTAGCAATATTCCATTTATTTTCAATGTTATATAAAATTATATAAGTAATAAGGCAATGCATTTTTTTTTCAATTTCCTATTGACTGTTTGACTTGATTCCAGTCATAGTATGATTAAACATATCTACACATTACTTTTAATGCATTGATTACTGCATTACTGTTGGGTATATACCTATGAATGGAGGCATTTATGATCAGTTATATAGACTCAAAGTAATTTACTCTCAACAGGAGAGTTAGAATATTAACATTATTTCATGCCTGTGCAACCATTTTTTAAACCATTGCAGTGTATTTTCAGTGAGATATTAATTTCATCTCTTTAATAAGTAATATTTGAGAGCTTTTAAAGTATTATATTTAATTGTATTATTTGTGACATTGTATTGTGTATTAATATACAAATAATATTAATAAATATTATTGAATATCAATTGTATTTTTTGTGTTGTCTCTTGCCCATTTTAATCTTAGGACCTTTTTATTATGCATTTATAGGGGTTTTTCATATCTGAGAATAAACTTATTGTAAATTATAACAATTTTAGATATCTTCTTACACTCCAGGGTTTGCACTTTTTCTTCCTTGATGGTTTCAATGGACAGATGCTGAGGTCACTTCCAGTGATTTTTCAACTTCCAGGTGTCCATGCCTTTGGATTACCCTTCCCTAAACTTATTTTTAAGAGGTAGAAAATAGTAAAGCAGAAGAAGTGTTACTTATTTGATTAGGTTATATTTCATGGCAAAGAATTGAGATCTCTCTCCTATGATTATGTTGTTTTTTAAGACACTTTGATTAACGTGGAATCAAAAGTTCTTATTTGCTTGATGAAGTGAGTAGCCACGTTAAAGAAGCCCACAGTGCAAGGAAGAGTATGTGGCTTTTGTGACTTGAGAGAAGTTTCTATGAGTTATCCAGAAAAAAAAAAAAAAAGAGTTATCCAGAACCTTCAGTCATGCAGCTAGAAAGGATTAATTTTGACAACAATCTTAGTGAGCTTGTAAGAGAATTCTCCAAACTTCTATGTATGACAGCAGCCCAGCTAATATGATGATTGTAGACTTGTAAGACCCCGAGCACAGCGGTTAGCTAAACTATGCCTAAACTTCTAATCCGCAGAGATTACAAACATGCATTTTGTTAAGTCATAAGGTTTTTGGTAATTTACCACATAATGATAGAAAACGAATATAATTACTTTTTTTTAATACTAGTAGCTCCTATTTTTATTTCAGGTCAATCTATAATGATTCCATTATTTTTCATGTTCCATTCTGTGTCCTATTTAAGACAGTATTGACTATTTCAAGATACTGGATACTTTTTCTTATGCTGTTTTTAGAAGCTGTATTCTTTTGTCTTCTATTTTAAAATCTACAATCTACTCAGACTAGGTTTGGTGTATGATTGTTGGTAGCACTCATACTTTATTGGTTTTTTATATAGCAATTGATCGATTCAACACCATTATTTCAAAAGACTGTATAGTTTACACCACTCTAAAGGGCTACCTTTTCAGTGCACGAAGATCCATTTTATATAGGTCTCCTTTTGGAATCTTGAATTTATTTTACTGATTAAAGTGCCTATTCTTGGACCTATAGCACTCTGGTTAATTCAGTATCTGTGTATTAATTATAAATTAATATATAGTGGACTTTCTTTTTTATATTTGTTTTGGCTATTTTCCTAATTTTCATTTCCATATAAATCACAAGATTCATCTTGTGAACTTTCATAATCGTATATACACAATATGTACATTTATACATGATACATTTACAGTTATTTCCAATACGTTATGCATCCATAGCAATGGGCAATGCATGTTCACTTTTGATAACACACAGCAGTTTGCTCTTAGTCATAGACACAAAGTTAGCCATTGTCCTAATTGAAGGTTCTCTGATAAAACAGAAACTCAAACAATAACAACCACAAAATACAAAAAAAAAAACATGGAAAGAATAAATTGTGTAGAATAAGAAATAATAAAATCTACATATTGTGTTTTGTCCTATAAGCAGAGAAAAGAAAGTATAAATAGCTTCAAAATGACTAAGTGACACAACTGAAATTCCTGTAAGAAGTCAGAAGTGTCACTTATTCAGTCTCAGAATCTAGTTGTTGATACTAAGTATTTTGAAACAAAGATATTGCTTCCCTAATATTCAGCAGTTTTATTCACAGTCATTGATTCTTTTGTATCTGATACCTAGAAATTCCTGCTTTTATGTGTCTTAGAAGTATTCTAAGCTTCACCAAAGGGGCAGAGTAGAAAAGTTTTCTCAAGGGCACTGCCATGGATTAGTATCAGTGATCTAATTTAAAGAGTAGACTGAGCAAAGTAGATGTGCTAAATAATATTTCTGTTCAGTCAAACACTCTTCTGTCTGGCCACATAACCATTTTATTTGAAGTCATGCTGACTGAAAATTAATTTTGTTCTTATCAGTGTATTATCAGTATGACTCAGGGGAGATTACTGACATTCTTGCATTAGATATACGGCCTGTGCTTCCTCCTTCTGAATCTGAGTGGATTCTTTTGGTTGCTTTGACCAATAGAAATTATAATCTTGTCACTTTCAAGGCCCAGGACTTAAGAGAATGGCATTGTACACTTTCCTATATGAGTTGAAACTCAGCCTCCTTGCTCTGAGAAGTCCATATATACCAGTGAAGACACTTTTGAGTTTATCAGCTGATGTCTGAGCTGGTAGCCAATGTAAACCTCCCAGCCATGTGAGTGGTTGGTGAACCACCTTCAAAGTCTACCCTCTAGCTTCAGTCAGTCTTCTCACCTGATGTCACAAAAACAAAAGAAAAAGAGCCTCATGAAATCTTTGTTAAATTTCTGACCCATATAATCACCGCTTTAAGCCACTAAGTCTTGGCATAGTTTTTAACACAGCAGTCAGTAACCAAAACAATTAGTGGTACAGAATTTTCTAATTAAAGTGGAGGATATTCATTGTTGCAAAACAATTAGTGGTACAGAATTTTCTAATTAAAGTGGAGGATATTCATTGTTGCAAAGAATGGGACCTATTAGTGGGGAAAAAATCAGTATATACTATCAATTCTGGCATAAGGGTAATTTGCTACTTTCAAGAATATGTACAAATATTTTGTAGCATATTCTATAAAGCATTGGGGATATTATTAATTGAGAAACAATAATAATTTTAAATACGTATATTAGTCTGTTTTCACAATGCTGATAAAGACATAGCTGAGACTGGGCAACTTACAAAAGAGGTTTCTAATGGATTTACAGTTCCATGTGACTGAGGAAGCCTCACAGTCATGGTAGAAAGTGAAAGGCACATCTCACATGGCAGCAGACAAGAGATGAAACAGGGAAACTTCCCTTTTTAAAATTAGCAGATCTTATGAGAGTCATTCACTATCATGAGAACAGTATGGGAAAAACCCACCCTATAATTCAGTCACAACCCATGACATGGGAATTATGGGAGTTACAAGACAAGATTTAGATGGGGACACAGCCAAACCATATCATCCCACCCCTGGCCCCTCTCAAATTACGTGTCCTCACATTTCAAAACTAATCATACCTTCCCAACAGTCCCCCAAATAATTAATTCTTTTGAACATTAACTCAGAAGTCTACAGTCCAATGTCTCATCTGAGACAAGGCAATTTCCTTCCACCTATGAGCCTGTAAAATAAAGAGCAAGTTAGTTACTTCCTAGATACAATGTGGGTATAGGCATTGGGTAAATACAGTTGTTCCAGTTGGAAGAAATGGGGCACAACCAAGGGGCTACAGGCCCCATGCAAGTCTGAAATCCAGCAAGGCAGTCAAATCTTAAAACTTCAAAATTATCTCCTTTGACTCCATGTCTTGCATCTTGGTCATGCTAAGGCAAGATGTGCATTCTCATGGTCTTGGACAGCTCCACCCCTGTGGCTCTTCAGGGTACAGCTTCCCTGCTGCCTGCTTTCATGGGCTATTGTTGAGAGTCTGTGGCTTTCCCAGGCACACAGTGCAAGCTGTTGGTGGATCTAACATTCTGGGGTCTGGAGGACAGTGGACCTCTTCTCACAGTTCCACTAGGCAGTGCCCCAGTAGGGACTCTGTGTGAGGGCTCTGACCCCACAAGACCCCACATTTTCCTTCTGCACTGCCCTAGAAGAGGTTCTCCATGAACGCCCTGCCCCTGCGGCAAACTTCTCTATGGGCATCCAGGCATTTCCATACATTTTCTGAAACCTAGGCGGAGGTTCCCAAACCCCAGTTCTTCCATGCACTCAGAGACTCAACACGACATGGAAGCTACCAGGGCTTGGGGCTTGCACCCTCTAAAGCCACAGCCCAAACTTTATGTTGGCCCCTTTCAGCCATGGCTAGAGTGGCTGGAACACAGGGCACCAAGTCCCTAGCCTACAAACAGCATGGGGAACCTGTGCCTCACCCACAAAACCACGTTTTCCTCCTAGGCCTGTAGGCCTGTAATGAGAGGGGCTTCCGTGAAGACCTGTGACATACCCTGGAGACATTTTCCCCATTATCTTGAGGACTTACATTTGGATCCTTGTAACTTATGCAAATTTCTGCAGCCGGCTTGAATTTCACCTTAGAAAATGGGATTTATTTTTCTATCATATTGTCAGTCTCTAAATTTTCCAAGTGTTTATGCTCTGCTTTCCTTATAAAACAGAATGCCTTTAACAGCACCCAAGTCACTCACAATTTGAATGCTTTGATGGTTAGAAATTTCTTCTGCCAGATACCCTAATTTGTCTCCCTAAAGTTCAAAGTTCCATAAATCTCTAAGGTTGGGGCAAAACACCACCAATCTCTTTGCTAAAACATAACAAGAGTCACATTTGCTCCATTTCCTAACAACTTTCTCATCTCCATCTGAGACCACTTCAGCCTGGACTTTATTGTCCGTATCGCTATCAGGCTTTTGGCCAAAGCCATTCAGCAAGTCTCTGGGAACTTTTTCACATTTTCCTGTCTTCTTCTGAGTCTCCAAATTGTTCAAACCTCTACCTGTTACCCAGTTGCAAAGTCACTTCCACAGTTTTGGGTATCATTTCAGCTCTTCCCACTTCTGGTGCTAATTTACCATATTAGTTCATTTTCACACTGCTGATAAAGACATAACTGCAACTGGGCAATTTACAAAGAGTTTTATAATGGAGTTAAGTTTCACGTGACTGGGGAAGCCGCACAATTATGGTGGAAGGTGAAAGGCTGATATCACATGGTGGCAGACAAGAGAAGAGAGCTTGTGCAGGTAAATTCCCCTTTATAAAACCATGAGATCTTACGAGACTAATTCATTATCATGAGAACAGCACAGGAAAGGCTCACTCCCACAATTTAATCACCTCCCATGACACATGGGAATTATGGAAGTTACAATTCAAGATGAGACCCAAACAAACCATATCAATCTGTATTATAGTAACCAAATCATGAGTTAACTTCCACTCACCATTGCTTCAAAGAGAATAAAATACCTAGGAATTCAACTTATAAGGGATGTGAAGGACTTCTTCAAGGAGAACTACAAACCGCTGCTCAACAAAATAAAAGAGGACACAAACAAATGGAAGAACATTCCATGCTCATGGATAGGAAGAATCAATATCATGAAAATGGCCATACTGCCCAAGGTAATTTATAGATTCAATGCAATCCCGATGAAGTTACCAGTGATTTTCTTCACAGAATTGGAAAAAATACTTTAAAGTTCACATGGAACCAAAAAAGAGCCCGCATTGCCAAGACAGTTCTAAACAAAAAAAGAACAAAGTTGGAGGCATCATGCTACCTGACTTCAAACTGTACTACAAGGCTACAGTAACCAAAACAGCATGGTACTTGTACCAAAACAGAGATATAGGCCAATGGAATAGAGCAGAGCCCTCAGAAATAATATCACATATCTACAACCATCTGATCTTTGACAAACCTGACAAAAACAAGAAATGGGGAAAGGATTCCCTATTTAATAAATGGTGCTAGGAAAACTGGCTAGCCATA
>NW_012115055.1:3396109-3406988 GCF_000951035.1 Colobus angolensis palliatus | reverse complement strand
CAGGAAACAACAGGTGCTGAAGAGGATGTGGAGAAATTGGAACACTTTTACACTGTTGGTGGGACTGTAAACTAGTTCAACCATTGTGGAAGACAGTGTGCCAATTCCTCAAGTATCTAGAACTACAAATACCATTTGACCCAGCCATCCCATTACTGGGTATATACCCAAAAGATTATAAATCATGCTGCTATAAAGACACATGCACACATGTGTTGATTGTGACACTATTCACAATAGCAAAGACTTGGAGCCAACCCAAATGTCCATCAAATGTCCATCAATAATAGACTGGATTAAGAAAAGGTGGCACATATGCACCATGGAATACTATGCAGCCACAAAAAAGGTTGAGTTCATGCCCTTTGTAGGGACATGGATGAAGCTGGAAACCATCATTCTCGTCAAACTATTGCAAAGGCAAGAAACCAAACACCACATGTTCTCACTCATAGGTGGGAATTGAACAATGAGAACACTTAGACACAGGGTGGGGAACATCACACACCGGGGCCTGTCCTAGGGTGGGGGTGGGGGGATGGAAGGCATTAGGAGATATACTTAATATAAATGACGAGTTAATGGGTGCAGCACACCAACATGGCACATATATACATATGTAACAAACCTGCATATTGTGCACATGTACCCTAGAACTTAAAGTGTAATTTAAAAAGGAAAAAAAAAAAAAACAGAAAATTCCCAAGTTTGGTGGTTGCTGTTTGACCATTGCAGCAAAATCCCTCCAGCCCTGGGCAGGGCAGCAGGCAGCACTTGGAGCAGCCCCTTAAAGTGATGAAAGGGGCCCAACTTGGAAATTTAGATAACACCACTCAAAAAAAATTAAGTATCAATTACACAAATTTTAAAATATTTTAAGCCATAAGAAAATAATATAAAAATTGGCCTTATTCCTATAAATTCTTTGAAAGTTAAATAAAATATAAATAAAATAACTGTAAACTGTTTGCATTGCTAAGATAAATTTTTACAGGATGGCAGAATAATAAACATTATCTTTGGGAGAATATAATAGGTTGATTTCAACAAATTCCCATATTGTCTATAGTAAAAACTCTTTAGAAACAAATTATTTTATCATCAAAAGGCAATTTACTACTCGAATGGGAGAAAAGCATAAGGTCAACTATTACTTAGTTACATCGTCCTTTAGTTTTGAGAATAATAAGAGATATTATTAGAAACCACTTTCTTTATCCTTGGTGAGAAGAGAACATACATTTTCTTTGACATCTCTGTCTTTAGTGACGATTTTTCTGTCTTTGACTCTGAAAGGGTGATACCTAGATTCTTCCGTTTTCTCAAACATGGCTTTCTAACAACTTCATATTGCCAAAATACTGTTATTCTTCTATGATTTTATTTACACTAATGGATGTCACATCTCAATACTAGATTCAATGAATACAGATATTTTCATTAATGCTGTAGGTTATCCTTTGCCCTTAATCCATGCTATTTGTCTAGTGAACCCTAATATTAATTTGTCCACAATTGGTAATTTGGTTACTCATTTGGCCTTCCTGATATAAAAAAGATTATTTTTGCTTTGAAAGCTGTTATCATTTCCAAATTTACAAAGTATGTAATACAAATAACTAACTTTATTTTAAGAAAACCCTTTAAATATCCTTTAAAGTAATCAGTTTGAAGACAGTACATATTCCTTGCAATGATAATAGCATTGCTGAAAATATTTTAGATCTACTATTTTAGAAATGTTTTATTACATAAACCAAAGACTTTAAGAATGTTTTATTAATATAGACACCAATAAACCAAAGACTTTAAGAATGTTTTCATTAATATAGACACCAACTGGACAATAAATGTAATGGCTAAACATGAACAGTGATTATCGCAACAAAGCAGCTTTTATTGGTGATGCTGAATACAATTCAAAAGAACAGAAGTTCATTTATAATTTATAGAAAAATTGTCTATTTTATGTTGAATATATTTTATTAAGGAAGAAAACTATACATAGAAGAATGATACAAAATTATCCTTTTAAGTGTAAACAATGGTAACACAATTTTTCATGTCCAAACTTATGCTTCCTGAAACCTAACCAGAATAAAATAAATGCTTATATTCTCCAAAAGGATGAAAACGAATTGCTGTCTTTTTCTCTAATCATTTTTTTTTCAGTTGAACATTTTAATTTTCTTACAATTGATATCAGATGAACACGGAGCACACAGATACCTGATGTTTCTGAGGATTATCAAACACCAAATGTGATTTAAAACTGCATTCTGAATAGCAGGATTAATTTAAGTGCCAGACTCAGATCTCTCATTTCAAAATCCCTTTGGCTGCATCTAAAGGCAGTGACTGTCATGTGAAACTGATGTTTGAAAAATACATTAAAATTCTGCCTGGAGATATTCTCTTTAAAAACTCTTATATCCTTATTTCACAAGAAATGTCCTATTGCCTCATGAATATTTTTGAAATGAGTAATATCTTTTGCTTAAAGTTATCTGTTTATTTGGAGATATGGGAAGTTTAACTTCCAAAACGAAAATCTGGGGATATTTGAATGTAATTAAATCTGTTTTTGGTTAGGTTCTAAGTACATATAAGAGTACTTCAGTAGATGGTCCTAAAGCAGTTTTAGATATGAACATCCCATACTTGTGAAAAATTTTGCTATTACAAAGATTTAATACCATTTATATGACTTTCATATCTCTTTCAATATTAAATCAGAAATTATTCCTGTAAACGTAATTCCACACAATTTAATAATTTGCCAAATTTATTATAATAACAAGAAAGATAGATGGGATATTGTTAGCAAAACTAAAGAATATGCCCCTAATTACTTGAAATTATACTGGGTATATGAGTGCTTGATAACATTTTGTCCTATGGATCAATTTATCAAATTAAATAAACTATCAATCGCAATTCAAACATTTAAGAATGGAATTGTTTTCTAACCGCATTTAAGCAGTGAAGAAATTGTGAAATCAGGAAGAAGTGTTAGGATCTACAGGTATATAATAACGTTTTAACATCAAATGTGATGATGGAACATATTTTTCAAATCCTTTATTTTTAACCTATCAGTTAATATATACTTTTGATGGCAGCGGCAGTCGGTCTGGAGCAGCCACTGCGGGGATGCTGGCTGCAGCAGGTAAGGCGCCGCCAGGGCTGCAGGCTTTGCAGAGCCAGCGGGAGCCAGGATTGGGCGAGAGCCCTGCCCCCTACCACGTTGGCAGGACAGGAGCCCATGCTCCCCGGCACAGCTACGGCTGCCCAGCCGTGGCTTCCTACCGCAGCATCTCTGTGCTCTCAGGGGCCCAGGAAACCCCTGGCCCCATAGGCTTGAAAGTGCCTGCTCCCACTCCCTGGCCTCTGCCTGCTCCCAGCACCTGCTCTAGGATGGAGCAAAGTTGTGGCAGAGCCAGGGCACTGTTGCAAACCAGTTGGGATTACATGCACTTGGGGTGGCGCTGACATGCCAGCCCCTGCCATCTTAGCCCTCTCTGGACTTTAGATGCCAGTGAGCATGGGAGGGGGCCAGGGTGCTGAGGGGGAGGCTTGGCCCAGGCCTGCAAGCAACTCTCAGCATGGACAACTTGGGTGGTGTGAAGGACATGTTAAAGGCAGACAGGTTCTTAGGTGGGAAGGGGCAGGTCCCCAGTGAAACCTCGCTTTCAGGCCAGTGAAGGCCTGAGACCTGGGGGCCATCTGCCAGTTGCCTGCAAAGTTCACAGCTTAGAGTGTGAACTTGATTGATGACTGGCCTTTCGGATGGTGCTTTTTCCAGGCCTGCCTCGACCACTGGGCATGCACCTACTCCATTCTGAGTACATAAAATCCCAAGACTGATCCAGACTCACTCACTGGTTGGGATGACCTGCCTGCAGAAAGGAGCTATTTACTATGGGTCTCCTCCGAGCTGTCCTATCTCTCAATAAAGCTCCTCTCTGCCTTGCTTATCCTCCAGTTGTCTGCCTACCTCATTCTTCCTGTATGCGGGACAAAAAATTGGGACCCTGTGAATGGCAGGACTAAAGAGCTGTAACAAAAATAGGGCTGAAACCCACTCTCTTCCCTCCTGCAGTCCACATTACGGGTGATGAGAAGGAGAGAACAGCTGTGTGGCCTTTTGGGCAGCCCAGACCTAGGAGCCTCCTGAGCCAGGGCTGTGACACCCTCTTCTGGGCTCTGAGGTTCCTGGTGTCCCCAGGCTTCCTAGTACCACTGCATTCCCCTTATCCAGATGCAGCTGCCCACAGTGGAAGCCACTTGCAGTATATCTGATCCAGTCACAGCTTTGCATGGTACAGGCACCTGTGCTGGCACCTAGAGCTGCCCACCCCACAGCAGCAGCTGGCGTGCCTGGTTGTTACACAGTGGCTGGACTCTTCGCTCACTTGCACATACCCCCTTCAGTGCTCCACATGTTGCTCACCCTTGGCAGACTTGGGATCCAGGCCACTACCATGAGCCAAATGCAGCCTGCCAGGCAGAGTGGGTGGAATGAACACAGGAGGTCCAAGCAAAACTCGGGGAAAGGCGCCACTGACCACAGAGGTTTCCAGCTGGAGAAAAGACATCCTAAGCCTCCTGTGACACCTTCGTTCATGTATTAGTTAGGTCATTCAATCAGTGAAATGTTGTCAAATCATTAGATAAACATACATTGAATACAAACATCCACACATACACACACACATATACAAATATATATATATATATATATATGTAATCAGTTTTGTAACACAGGTAAAATAAAGTTCCTATATTTGATAAACTGATAGGCAAATATAATTATTTTATTTTTGTTTTAATTTGGAAATAGTTGTAAAGTAGTTAACACTACTTTATGTTGAGTGCTAGTTAACACTCAACATACAATATGAGAAAAAATTTTAACAAAGGTTATGTATAAAGGAAATAATCACCACAAAAGAAATAAAAATGAAACATTATTTGTTCAAAGAATACAAATTTGCCACACCCTGCCCCTTAAAATTAAGAAGTACATACCAGGAATCAGAGACAACATTAGCAAAGACACAGATAAATTAAAAGCATTATCTACTCAGTGATCTGAAAGTATCCTGATAAGATGAGGAATAAGAACATTCTTGAAGAAGTGTCAGCGGGTAATTGCATTTATTAAGAACCCATTATGACTTAGACTGTTTAGTCTTTCACATGAATAACTTAATTTAATCCTCATGAAACTTTGGAAAGTTTTAATCTTCATAAAACTTTGGAGATAGATATGAAAAACTTTCAAAAAGTTGAAGAAAAAAAGAGATACTGGGTGACCAGAGAGTAGTCATTTTCTCATGACAAATTTTAATTATTGATACGTCTGGAAAAAACTCTCCTTTCTACAACTCAGTGCCTCATGCAGAGAGATAGGCAGGCAAATTTGAGGCCTGAGCACAAATCCCTTTCTTGCCAGGGTAAGGAATGAGTTTGAGTGTAATGAACAAGCTACATTTTAAAAGACAAGTTCAGAAGACAAGTTGGCAGTTGGAGAGTAACTGTCCGAAATTCAAAGGAGGAAAAAAAAGCCTTCAGAGTAAGCAATGAGATGAGAATTAGTAAATTTTGAATAATGGCAAAGACACTGATGTTGGCAGGAAAGTTAGAGTTTTAGATAATTAGCTGGAAAAAGAAAAGGACTTTTCGACTTGTATGTAAAGATGTAAGATAATAAAACTAAAGGCTAAAATTGGATTTTTAGATTTGCCAAAAAATACTGTAAGGAAAAAAAAGGGCACATCTAGTGAGATGTGATTTATTTTAGGTCTGGGTAATTTCACATAAGTTGAATGATTCAGGAGACATTTGAATGTAAACCATGGATTTTTAAAGAGTGGTCTAGGATATATATACACACAAACATATATATGTGTGTATATATATGTATTTATGCCTTAACATATACATTATTGTTGGGTCTATATCAATTTGATCATATATAGAGTGAGAAGAAAAATAAGCCAGAGAGGGAGGAGTTGGGAAACTATTTTATTTATTTATTTATTTATTTATTTATTTATTTTTGAAACGGAGTCTTGCTCTGTCGCCCGGGCTGGAGTGCAGTGGCCGGATCTCCACTCACTACTACAAGCTCTGCCTCCGGGGTTCACGCCATTCTCCTGCCTCAGCCTCCGGAGTAGCCGGGACTACAGGTGCCCGCCACCTCTCCCGGCTAGGTTTTTGTATTTTTTTTTTAGTAGAGACGGGGTTTCACTGGGTTGGCCAGGATGATCTCGATCTCCTGACCTCGTGATCCGCCCATCTCGGCCTCCCAAAGTGCTGGGATTACAGGCTTGAGCCACTGCGCCCGGCCGGGAAACTATTTAAGAACTATAAAGAGAAGCTAAAAGTGGTGTAAAAACAGGAGAATAAGAACAAAATAATTTTTTTTTCAAACGGAATAATAGTCAATATTAGCTGGTGTTGAAAAGTGATTAAATAAGATTATACTGAAAAGCATGCAGTCAACAGTTAAATCAATAATGGTCTCATAACAGTTTAAATAGAATAATTGAAGCAGAATATATGTAGTGAGGTAAGAGAACAATTGGAATTATACAGCAAAGAAAAATCCAATTTTTCAAATGTATGTTTAGAAAATCAAGGAAGGAGGTGATGATGATGGGGTGTGTGTGTGTGTGTGTGTGTGTGTGTCTTTTGTTTCTCCTTCTTTGCAATACATAATGGAGTTGAAGTCCCCTGCAGTGTCAAAATAGGTGTGATCATGTGAAACTTTTTGGCCAGTGCATGATATGCTATATTTGCTTTTCTTTAGAATCAGTGGCCTGCAGTGTTACCTTGAAAGCCTTTCTCAGTATAGATGGTAGAGCAGAGGCTACAGGAAACATACAGTGTTACTATAGCATGAGCAAGAAGTGAATTTTTGTTGTTTAAACCATTGATATTCAGATGTTGTTTGCTAGTTCACAATAAGCCTAGTCCTACCTGACTGATACAGAAATAGATATAAAAATGTGTGTATGTATGGTTTGTGTTATAAATTGCAGTGTAAGTCTAAATGAAAAAAATGGCCTTTATATGATTGTTCTTTCTAGTATAAAAAGGTATTTTCAAAGGAACAATGTAGTTTATAAATAACATGGTGTTTTTGCTGCAATTTTAAAAAGAAAATTATAAAACAATCAATTATTTAAATATGTGCAAAAAGAATTAGCAACATTTTAGTAAAATATATCCAGTGATATAGAAGAGAGAAGATGAAGGATCAATATAATGTGAAGTGAGATTTATGTTAGTTTCCAAAATCAGATTAAAATTTCAAAATAAGGTAAAAAAAGGCATATCATCATCTCAATAGATACATAAAAATCATGATAAAATCTCTTAGCAAACTCAATACAAGTTTATAATTTTAGCAAACATCCTACAAAGGAATCATCAAAACTTTTCCTCTTATCATAAATAAGACAGGGGTGTTTGCCTTAAGAACTCCTTGAGCACATTAATACAAGTCTTGTAAAGAGGAACAAGACAGAAGAAAATAATAAGCAAAATGCTTTAGAAGAACTAGCAAACAACATTTTTCACAAATAATATGTGAGAAAACTTAAAAAAATTGAAAAGAATGCATTAGATGCATTAAATTAACTAAATGAAGAAGTATATCATGTGAATAAAGTAAAACATTGGATGCAGGTGAGATATTATTTCACCTTAATCTATACATTCCAAATAATTTAAATCAAAATTTATGGAAATTTATAAAATGATTCCAAAATGTATATGGACAAAGAAAGAGTCAGCATTTGTTAAGGCAATTTTAATAGAGAAGATTAAGCTGTAGGTTACTAAATATCAGAAACAACTTTAATACTATATTAATTAAGACATTGTGGTTTTGGTATGAGGATCAAGGAAACACAAGAGAATTAAAAAACAGGTCCATACCTACACAATCACTGGAATTATGACAAAGGCACCAATGGAGTTGTGTGGAGGGAAGATGTATTTTTTAATCCATGGTTGTGAAGTAATTAGATATCCATATAAAAATAAACGATTCCTACCTCACACCATAACGTACTTAATTCTTGATGGATTTTGGATATTAATGCGAAAGCTAAATCAGTAAAGATTTTAGAGGAAAATGTAAGGGAACATATTTGATAACTTATCAATTATTTCTTAAGCAAGACACAAGAACCACTAATCAAAAATAAAATATTGAACCTTTGCAATATACTATGATTAAAATCTCTGTTTTTCAAAAGTTAGGTTTAAGAGAGTGAAAAATTGATGGTGTCACAGATACATGTACACACACAGGACAGCATAATTAAAAAATCAGAAGAAGACAGTAATAAACACTTCAAAACACTTCTGGTGGCCACTTAACATCTAAAAATATGCTTAAACTCAGTTGTAAGGGAAATGTAAATTTAAGCGCAGAAGTACTATTGCTCTTTTACACAGAATGAAAAATAAAGTCTGAAAATGTCCAGTCTTTACCAGTATGTAGGCCTACTAGAACTCTCATACACTGCCAGTGAAAGTGTAAATGGTATAATCACTTTGGAAAATTGTTTTTAGTAGATATTAATACTGAATAAATGCATTCTCTGTAATTCAGAAACTGCTATCCTTAGTAGATGAGCTATAAGAGGAGTGTTTAAATATTCAACATAAGTTATGTGTAAGAATCCTTATGGCAAGTCTTAAAAAATAGTAAAAAATTCAAAATATCCAAATACTCATCAGTATTGAAAGGAATAAGGAATAAATTATGATACACATATGCAATAAACTATTATTCAGCAATGAGAATGAATAGTTTAATCTACATCCAGCAATATGAATAAATCTCCCAAAGATAGTGTTGAGCAAAAGAAGCCAAATACAAATAAGTACATATTATAGGATTTTCTTTACATAAAATATAAAAGCAGGTAGGACTGTTCAAAATATATTTAAAATCAGTAATGATATCATTGAAGGAACGTTAGGGGCTGGGCGCCAGGGGGCAGGTGGGATGGATATATAGCGCTGGGAGTATTGTTTACTTATCTGGGGCTGACTACACTGGTATGTTCAGTTTACGTAAATTTACGGAACTGAACATTGATTATATGTAATTTTCTTTATGTTTGTTAGATTTCAATACGAAATTGAAAAATGACAAAATAAAGAAATGTCATGGTAATTCACACATAAAGCTCTGGACCCAGCTATTTGAGTCATGCTCTTTCTGTGACTAGTAGTCATAAAACTGTGAAGCTAACTAAAGAAAAGAAGAAACTAAGAATAAAAAAGACTATATATATATATGCAGAGGATGGCAACTATTGCCTTCAGATAAATTCACATCTGTATTTTGTCTGTAGACACTTGACACAATCTTGTTTAAAAGAGAAAAGTTGTCACATATTCTATGTTGCTATGTATCTGAGATATGTACTGAATGTAAACTTGAATTAGGTTTTAGTCAGAGGTTTATAGTCATAACATATCCTCAATACAAGAGTAAATGTATGTAATAATGAAAAATTACAATAGTTTCTTGAAGATGACACATGCAATAGAAATACTTTTACTTTACTCAGTCTATTAAAAAAGCTACTTCACAGTGACAAATATATTTTTGTTATAAAATGTTAGTATGATAATATCTCAGATTCCATTCATATTTATTCACCAAAGACTGTATTATATTATCAAATAATTAAAAGTTGATTTTGTTATCTATAAAGTTGATGTAGATATTTAAATAGAAGTAGAAAAATAACAATAAGAATTTTTTTCATAAAATGCATGTTGCAGTAGCTAAATATGGCATGTATTATTGATATACTCAGTTGAAAATCCCTCTTCTTGGTCTGTTCAACAAATCATCAAAAAGGTTTTCCTCACAATATGCTGCTATAAGCTATTTATCTAAAGAAATTTGCTTACAGACTCAAAAAGAGTAAGTATAGGAATGAGCATGATAAATCCATAAACACAAACTCTTTCCTGTACTTCTTCCTTTATCTAAGTGATATGAAGAGAGGAGTCCCAGAGACGAGCTAATTTTAACATACCGCAAGAATTACTGATGACATTTCTACTCTCCTGACCTCAAATTCCCCAACCAAGAAGTGCCTTCCCCTTAGTACTTATATGTATTGTACATGAGGTTCATAATTTCCTTTACTAGAATTTTCTGAACTTGTGTAAAACCCACACATCTCGTTTTCATAGGCATCTTTATTACTGTCAGCCTATTTTAACACATTATGTGTATATATATATATATTTGCTATTACTATGTTTTCCTTCAAAATTATATCAAATAGGAAAATAAAAATTGGAAAAATTAATCAAGTGACTTAAATAATTAAATACTGTACATTCTCTTGCCAGTATCTCTATCTCCTATATTATTAAATTAGATTTTTACATAAAATTGTTCACTGATTTATATTTCAAAGGAGGTCTGTCTTCTAAAGCTCTTGATTGTGCATAATTTGAGAAAATAAAAATTCTAAGCTAAAAGTGTCTTAGACAATATTAATCTTGAAATAATTGTGTAAGACAGAGAGGCAGAGATACAGTGATCTACATTTCTTTTTAACCTTTAGTTTCAAACAGCCCAGTTCCACTAACATGGATTTGCCACATAATATGCTGTTTTGTAAGGATAAATATTATCTTAAATATTAGTCCGTGTAAGTCAGGGAACAAGTATCAGAGAATGCCTATGCAATGTTTTTTATGAGTTTGTATGTACAAAAGTGAAAAAGGGCCAGGTGCGGTGGCTCACGCCTGTAATCCCAGCACTTTGGGAGGCCGAGGCGGGCGGATCACGAGGTCAGGAGATCGAGACCATCCTGGCTAACAG
>NW_012115055.1:3392584-3394339 GCF_000951035.1 Colobus angolensis palliatus | reverse complement strand
AAAAAAAAAAACTTGAATGAAATAGGAGTTTCATATGAATTAGCCAAAGAAGTAGTTTCTTGACATGGAATCCACTCCTAGTGAAGATGCTCTGAAAATTTTGAAATAACAAAGGATTTATAGTATTACATAAACTTGGTTGGTACTGCAGCGGCAGGGTTTGAGAGGACTGACTAATTTTGAAAGAAGTTCTACTATGGTTAAAAAGCTATCAAGTAGCATTGCATGCTACAGAGAAATCTACTGTGAAAGGAAAAGTCAAGTGATGCATCAATGTGGCAAATATTACTGCTGTCTTATTTTAAGATATTGTCCCAGCCCCCTGAATATTCAACAACCACCCTGCTCAGTCAGCAGCCATCAATATCAAAGGCAAGGCTCTGTACCAGCAAAAAGATTATGACTTACCAAACACTCAGATGGTGGTTAACATATTTTTTAGCAGTGAAGTGTTTTTAATTAAGGTACATATATTAGTTTATTAGACACAATGCTATTGCACATGTAATAGACTATGGCAAAGTGTAAAGTAACATTTATATGCACTGGGAAACAAAAGCATTTCTGTGACTCGCTTTATTGCAATATTGCTGTATGGAGTTGGTGTGGAACCGAATCCACAGTATCTCCAAGGTTTACCTGTATATCCGGATACTTTGCAAATACAATTCTTAAATCTTGTATATTACATTATTCACTAAACTTGATTTATACGTCTTAATATATGTGTTAGAAGCTTACAAATTTCTATAATTTTTTTTTAATTTTGGCTCAGATTCAATAAATCTATTGAACAATTTGATAATACTTGATATCTCATAATCTGTGGTGTTAAAATATGAATGTGCTATGCCAATTAAATTAATGAACTCTGATAATACAGCTATCAGAGGTTTACATATTTACAAAAGTCTTACATATCATTTTAAAAATTTATATGTATATTTCATATTTTAGTTATTCTGCATTATATCAATCAAAATATTACATGTTTGCTTGTAGACTGTCAAAATGCAACTGAATTTTGTGTAGTAATTTAATGTCCAGTGATTTTGTCATACTCTTTTTAATTCTAATAATATATGGATACTTACGAAGTTTATAAATACACAATCACATCTTTTGACAACAAAGTTTTTAATATATATATATTCCTTTTTTCACCATATTGCACTTGCCAGTACTTAATCACAACTTCATAGAGAAGTGATATGGAGTGTCTTTCTTTTCTTTTTTTGTTATTTATTTATTTTTTAATTATACTTTTTAAGTTCTAGGGTACCTGTGCACAACGTGCAAGTTTGTTACATATGTATACATGTCCCGTGTTGTGTGCTGCCCTCATTAACTTGTCATTTACATCAAGTATATCTCCTAATGTTATCTCTCCCCCCTCCCCCCACCCCACGAAAGGCCCTGGTGTGTGATGTTCCCCACCCTGTGTCCAAGTGTTCTCATTATTCAATTCCCACCTATGAGTGAGAACATGTGGTGTCTGGTTTTTTCCTTGAGATAGTTTGCTGAGAATGATGGTTTCCAGCTTCATCCATGTACCTACAAAGGACATGAATTCATCCTTTTTTACGGCTGCATAGTATTCCACAGTGTGTATGTGCCACATTTTCTTATTCCAGTCTATCACTGATGTACATTTGGGTTGGTTCCAAGTCTTTGCTATTGTGAATAGTGTCACAATCAACACATGTGTGCATGTGTCTTTTTAGCAGCATGATTTATAATCTTTTGGGTATATAC
>NW_012115055.1:3389995-3390879 GCF_000951035.1 Colobus angolensis palliatus | reverse complement strand
AGTTTTCAAAGGGAATGCTTCCAGTTTTTGCCCATTCAGTATGATATTGGCTGCAGGTTTGTCATAAATAGCTCTTATTATTTTGAGATACGTTCCATCAATACCTAGTTTATTAAGAGTTTTTAGCATGAAGGACTGTTGAATTTTGTTGAAGGCCTTTTCTGCATCTATTGAGATAATCATGTGGTTTTTGTCTTTAGTTCTGTTTATGTGCTAGATTACGTTTATTGATTTGCGTATGTTGAACCAGCCTGCATCATAGGGATAAAGCCAACTTGATTGTGGTCATAAGCTTTTTGATGTGCTGCTGGATTCAGTCTGCCAGTATTTTATTGAGGATTTTTGAATCGATGTTCATCAGGGATATTGGTCTAAAATTCTCTTTTGTGTGTGTGTGTGTCTCTGCCAGTCTTTGGTATCAGGATGATGCTGGTCTCAAAAAATGAGTTATGGAGGATTCTCTCCTTTTCTATTGATTGGAATAGTTTCAGAAGGAATGGTACCAGCTCCTCCTTGTACCTCTGGTAGAATTCGGCTGTGAATCTGTCTGTTCTTGGACTTTTTTTGGTTGGTAGCCTATTAATTATTGCCTCAGTTTCAGAGTCTGTTATTAGTCTATTCAGGGATTCACCTTCTTCCTTGTTTAGTCTTGGGAGGGTGTATATGTCCCGGAATTTACCCATTTCTTCTAGATTTTCTAGTTTATTGGTACAGAGGTGTTTATAGTATTCTCTGATGGTAGTTTGTATTTCTGTGGGATTGGTGGTGACATCCCCTTTATCATTTTTTATTGTGTCTATTTGATTCTTCTCTCTTTTCTCCTTTATTAGTCTTGCTAACGGTCTGTCAATTTTGTTGGTCTTTTCAAAAAACCAGCTCCTGGA
>NW_012115055.1:3326743-3388377 GCF_000951035.1 Colobus angolensis palliatus | reverse complement strand
GAGTTGCTTTTCTCGAGGTTTGTCTTCGTGGCTTTCTCTGTATTTCCTGAATTTGAATGTTGGCCTGTCTTGCTAGGTTGGGGAAGTTCTCCTGGATAATATCCTGCAGAGTGTTTTCCAACTTGGTTCCATTTTTCCCCTCACTTTCAGGTACATCAATCAGAATCAGACGTAGATTGGGTCTTTTCACACAGTCACATATTTCTTGGAGGCTTTGTTCATTTCTTTTTACTCTTTTTCCTCTAAACTTCTTTCTCTCTTCATTTCATTCATTTGATCTTCAATCACTGATACCTTTTCTTCCACTTGATCGAATTGGCTACTGAAGCTTGTGCATGCGTCACGTAGGTCTTATGCCATTGTTTTCAGCTCCATCAGGTCATTTAAGATCTTCTCTTTGCTTTTTATTCTAGTTATCCATTTGTCTAATCTTTTTTCAAGGTTTTTAGATTCTTTGAGTTGAGTTCGAACATCTTCCTTTAGCTTGGGGAAGTTTGTTATTACTGATCGTCTGAAGCCTTCTTCTCTCACCTCATCAAAGTCATTCTCCATCCGGCTTTGTTCCTTTGCCAAATAAAATTATTTTTTAGTATGCCTTCAGTTAGTCACGGATATTTTCTTTAACATTATTTATATTTCTCAGATATCTATCCATCTATCCAGTAAATTTTTTACTACAGAGATTTTATCATTTAACTTTCTTGTTTTTGTTTTTGTTTTGAGATGGAGTCTCGCTGTGTCGCCCACGCTGGAGTGCAGTGGCATGATCTTGGCTTACTGCAACCTCCATCTCCCAGGTTCAACTGATTCCCCTGCCTAGGCCTCTAGAGTAGCTGGGTTTACAGGTGTGTGCCACCATACCCAGCTAATTTTTGTATTTTTAGTGGAAACAGGTTTTCAACATGTTGGCCAGGCTGGTCTCGAACTCCTGACCTCAGGTGATCCACTTGCGTTGGCCTCCCAGAGTGCTGGGATTACAGGCTATTGTTTAGCTTTTATTTCCCTAGTCAACATAGTTATGTTTTCCCTTAAAAAGTTGATCTTTATACTATATCTGAAGGGATTTTGCAGGGATATACTTTAAGCATTACTAGGACTTTCCTTGTTTGGTTCCTTTCACTCATGAATCACAGCCCTGGACTGCCTGCTTAACAATATCTAAAATGCTTTTTTTAATATATGTTTTCAGTTTCCTTTTTATTTAAAAAAGACATGGAATGTCTGCTATTAGTTACTCCAACATGGTTGGAAGTATGAGTTTATACCAGCTTTTCTGATTGTTTTGAATATTTGCTATGGTACTTTTTACGGTTTCTAATATATTTTATTTTTTATTGCCAAAAGCACTTAATAATGTAAAATTAAGTGGGCTATTGTTTATGTATGATACATCTTAATTGCTTATATATAAGCATATATATACATAAGTATAAGTATATAATTATACATATATAATTGCTTATGTATAAGCAGAGTATATATATAGGCAATTACATATATATTCTGCTTGTGTGTGTGTGTGTGTGTGTGTGTGTGTGTATATATATAGAGAGAGAGAGAGAGACTGTGGCTTTACTAAAGTCAAACATGTAGCAAAGTACTGCTTTTCCAGTACAGATTTTTCATTCTAGAGGATATAAATAATATTATATGATAATCACACAATCCATATTCCATTAGAAAATAGTCCTACAAGAAATATTTATTTTGAGTCTCAGGTATTTCTTCTTTTACTTCTCTAATTCTTACATAAGCCAAATCCTTATAATAGTTTTCAGTGCTCTAATAGCGAGTTTAATCCACTATCAACATGAACCGAACAATGTGATTTTTAGCATCACATGAGGAATTGCTTTTTGTGAAAATAATTCTAAAAGATAAGCATTCAGTAGGCAAAAGAGTTTGAAAGGAGGAAAACTTACTTGGTTTTATACAGAATAAAAATACTATATTGGACTTTTAGTCTGTCTTCATTCAAATGAATCAAACCATCATAACCACATTTATAAATCTTGGAAGAAGTAACAGAAAGAAAATCTCCTATAGCTCCTGCCAGTAAGTTAGCATTTCCCTAGCAGCAAATTTTTGTTACGCTCCACTACTTAAGATATTGTTAGGAAATGTTAAAAGAATTTGCCATGATAAATCCACATGGTCAGAACTATGGAATATAGAAATAGCATATGCTAGAAATCATTTTTTTAAAAGTCCTTCTTAGGTTTATAAAACCATATAAGCAGGACATAAAGCAAGGAAGCAAGTCACCACTAAAATTTAAATTGCCTAATCCATCTCTAGGTATGAAATTAAGGTTGGCTTATTAACCTGTATTACAAAATAAATGGAAAAAGTAAATAGCCTATAAATGATACGTGTTTAATTCAATCCGTTTGTGATACATTTTTACATATATAATAATATCTAAATCAGTTACATCTTACATACATAAAATGCTAGAAAATTATTTATATTTTCTGTTATTTGTTGTCACAAAATGTAGTAAGTTTATTAAATTTAAAATATTTTGGGGGGCTACTTTAAATAATAATTTAAAAAGATTTCAAAACATGATTAATTGTATACTAAAAAAAAACGCAACCTCTTGATCACATCAGATAAACTTCAAATTCTCGCTCTCATCTAAAAATGCGTATAATAATACAAAATAAAAACCTACATTAACTACCCTACAGCTTTTGCTTTAAGTCAATCCTGCCATAGTACCCCTAGCTCACTCTACTTTAGGAAAATGTATGTCTTTGCTCTTCTTCATAATTATAATTTAATTATCATATCAATACACTTTTTTTGTTTTGCCAAGAATGATCTCTCTGTAGTGATTTCTTCTTTATTTATTGCTTTTCCTTTTTTGAGACAGAGTCTCACTCTGTCCCCCAGGCTGAAGTGCAATGGCACATCTCAGCTCACTGCAACCCCTGCCTGCCTTGTTCTAGCGGTTCTCCTGCCTCAGCCTTCCGAGTAGCTGGGACTAGAGGCTTCTACCACCACTCCCAGCTAATTTTTGCGTTTTTAGTAGAGACAAGGTTTCACCATGTTGGTGAGGCTGGTCTTGAACTCCTGACCTCAGGTGATCCTCCAGCCTTGGCCTCCCAAAGTGCTGCAATTACAGGCGTGAGCCACCACACCTAGCCCTCTGTAGTGATTTCTTATAATTTTATGGTGCCTTGGCATTCATTTTGATTATAAGTTAAACTTGCTCATACCAGAAGCTGGACTTGTTTATCCTTGACACAGTTCCAGGTTTCTGTCTTCTCTCATTGCTTCAATGTGTTTAATCCAGATATCTACCTTATATAACCATCTCCTGGTGACCATTTTCCTATGAGACAGCTAAATACAGCCTGTTTGACTTCTCCTGCTGAGCCCTCATGCCCCATGGACTGCACAGTTATGCCACCATGACTACTTCTCAGTCATTTGATCCCATGGAACTCATGGCTGCTTGCTCTAAACCAGCCAATTATAACTCCCATGGGAAACCTACCTAGGTAACACCCTGGACTCCAATGAAGGCTTTGATGTACAAGTCCCTCACTCTCTTTTTTGCTCTCCACCTGCTGGTTGGGCACACGTCTCAGACAGCTCCCCATTTCCCATTAGCCCTGCAAGGTGTGCTGTTCTCTTCTTTCTGGGATTTATAAGTAATACATTGCTTCTGCTATTTCCTGTGTCTTAAGTTGCCTCCTCTGTGTCTCACCTAACACACTGGAATCTAACTAGAGAGTGACTGTCTTGGCAGGAATAAACTAGATACAGGTCAAACAAAAGCCACAAGGATATCTGCTGGTGTTAAAAATTATCCTGTGTGAAGGACACGGGATTGCTGGTCAGACATGGTGGCATTAGGCTGTCCACAGGGTTCAAGAAGTATCTTGTAAAAGGCAA
Organism: Colobus angolensis palliatus; assembly: GCF_000951035.1. Taxonomy (NCBI): domain Eukaryota; kingdom Metazoa; phylum Chordata; class Mammalia; order Primates; family Cercopithecidae; genus Colobus; species Colobus angolensis. The sequence goes on along the minus strand of NW_012115055.1, from coordinate 3,384,471 downwards.
ACTGTAAACATTTAGGACAAAATTCCTGGAGTCTCATTAAGCTAAGGCTGGAGTTTATAGCCACTCCTTGGAGGGAGACCTCAAGACTAAATTGGAAAGAATAAAAGGTCAACAATTTCCTCTTGCTTCTTACTTCATTCAGTGCTTGCTCAAATGCCACTGCCTTCCTGGACTGTCCTTAAAAAAGAGTCTCCTCATTTATCACTCTTCATCTTCTTATCCTCTCGTGTTACTTCTGAAATTATATTATGTTTGTTTGTTTACTTATTAACGACACTCCCTACTAGAATGTAAGCTCCACAAGAGCAAGGATTTTATCAACTTTTTTCTTGGCATATAGAAGGTATTTTTTTAAAATGTTGGAAGTCACTGAATGTATGAATGCAGAACAAAGGGAATTCTCCTCTAAGTATTTAAGACTAATTTTACCTGAAAGCTTACAGCTAACTATTTGGACAATCTATAAATAATGGCTCATAAGTAGTTTGCCTGGAAGGAAAATTGGTAGAAACAAATAGTTGGAACAATTAAACTTTGGAAGATAAAAATTTACTTGTAATCCAGTTTTATTATCTCCATATTTTAAGTGTGTATTTTTAAGAAAATGATCCGGCTTAATATTCACATTTAGGTATTTTATTTGTTTTACAAAGAGTTATTTTAATGTAACCTGAAGGGGTAGAGGGAAACCAAAGCCATCTCTTCTATTAGTCAAAACTGTATATTGGATAGCAGAAGGTCTGATTGAGATCCTTTAAATGAACAAAAAGAAAAAAACATACAGAACTATTTGCTCTTTAATGAGTTAATGAGATGTTCAATAACTGTGTTTTATAAAATTACATTCGTTTGGTGCAAAATTAATTGTGACTTTTGCTATTATATGGTAAAAGAAAATTTTAGGAAGGTTATTTTGACACACATACATAAGGCTTCCAGAAAGGTAATTAAGGAAAACATAATTAGAAATATCCAAGCAATTAAGCAATTCAAACATGATTGAAAGAATGTATTTCTAATAGTTAGGATAATTTTCACATAATTTCATTCATAGTACACCATTTTGAGTGATACTTGGGATGCATTGTTTGTTAAAAGAAGCCAGTAACAGAACAGCATCTTTAGTTTGACTTTAACCTGGTTACATTACGCGTGGCACATTGTCCTGTCAACTTTATCAATTACTACATCAAAATTGAGTTATTGCATTTGTTTGCAACTGTGCTGCTGAAACTTGTGCAGACAACTTTTTATTCAATTCATCAAGCCCTTCTTCTAAAAGATCATTTACTTCATTATATTTCCTAGTCCATTATCTGAAATTAAAATAAGTCTAACAACATAATTTCTTAGGTTGTCCTCTCCAGTACTTTTAAATCTGAGTTTATTAACCTTCTTTAAGCCAAGAAAATACTTACAGGATTTCTTGAGATTTATTGACAACTCTTGTCAATATTGTCAACTCCTATCACAGACTATATTTCTTCTTTAAGCCTTTCATAATCATACACTGTCTCCTTTTAATATATAATTAAGTGTCTTTCGAGCTTGTATCACTATTTTATCTGAAACAGCCAATTAAATACATTTCAACATGCCTAACTTAGAAGCAGGAAAATATTGTTAAAGAGAGGTGGAATAGCTTTTATAAGAATAGTCTGTAAACAAGATAAAAATTAGTCCACTATGCTCTAATAATAGCAAATATGATAAGAAGTCTTTCTAATGGTAAGGATCTTTTTATTCTTCTTCATTTGCAAGATTTCTGTTTACACCAGTCTTGTGTTATCTTAAAAGTACTAGCTTGTTGACCATACTATATACTATCCAGTTTTTCTTTAATAATTTTCAGACATAGGAATTCTGAAACTTGGATGAAAATGTGATTAGTTTTGGGAAAAAAATATCACAAATAAGTTAATATTGTATCCCTTAAATATTTTAAAAGATAAATGCAAAATGTGAGCATTTTCTTATAATATTAATCAAAATATTAGAGTTCTTTTGGAAGAAAGACCATGGAAATAATGAATGGATGTTTGGTACTTCCATATTATTCTTGAAGAGCTAGGCAGTGCATATAAACAGTGAATCAAATAAGAAGTGTACATATTGAAACAAAAACAGACAAAATTGTGACTGTATAAGATGTTATATGTGAAAGCCCATCGTAAAAAAAATTTTAAAATATTAGAAATTGCTATCGATTGGCTAATGACATAATTAATACACGCAAGAAGAGTTTTCTATGCCAAAATTAAATGAGTAGAAAATAGACTAGAAAACAGAAAACAAAAACACTCAGTATGTTAAAATAAATAAAATGAGAGACAAAAGACTATGATAAAAAATGATTTTACTAGTAAACAAAAGAAACTTTTATAATATTTTACTTTTGGAGAGAAAATCCATATTCGTCAGAATATCGTTACTGTTGTTAACACATTGTTTTATGTATTCTTTAGGGGTGTTCATTTTGCCTATTATAAAATATTTATTATATATCCAGCAATATATATCCAGCAATTCTACTTCTATGGATTTGCCCTACAAATATGATTACAAAGATAAAAAAAATTAATCCATAAAGTATCTCAAAATCTTTGATTTTACTGCAAAATTTTGAAGACATTTTAAATATCTAGTAAGAGAACACAGTATGTCAATTACAATATACACAAAGCATTCCCTCAGTTATTAAGTACTATAATATAATGAGATTTTTAAATAATTATTTATGCATGTACATATACTATATATTGAGAAAAAATCACATATAGTACTATCTCCATTATGAAAAACTATATGAAAAAGGGTACTCTGTACATATATGCATTCAGTGAGATGTGGAGTAAAGCTAAAAAAAAAAGTCATACATTATTACCTTTGAAAGTTGAATTTCACATAATGAATACATTCCTCTGTGTCTTTTACTGTGTGATTTAAATTGCAGATGCTTATAAATTTATCATTTAAAAAAATCTGTTAGTTAAAAGGTGAAAAATAAAATAGAGCTAAGAATATACTTATGTTTATATGATTAATACATATCAGTTCAGAAATAATGATCAGAACAATATAATACAATCTGGGTTTAATATTAGTGTGTAAAATAGATGTTCCATTACTTTTAAAGTTATTACTAGGAATTTAAGAGTATTTGCCAGATATTATATTTACATTTGAAGCTATTTACTGAGTTCCTAACATGTTGTGTAATGCATACTTCTTTAAAAGGTACACACAAATTATATTAATGTTGGGAAATCATTTCCAAATGTATAAGAAAAAATAAAACCTACTGTGAAAATGCCACAGATATTTTTGATCACTGTCCTGAAAGAGCCAGATGTTAACTGTAGTTTTTAAAACTTTGCCAGAAGTCTTGATTTAAAAATGAATATTTATAATATTAAAGTATGCATAACTTTTAAAAAATATAAATAACTGTTTAAATATGAAACTGTGGAGTAAGATAATATAATATTCCTTATTATTTCTGATCATGTTTTATCCTCTAATTTTAAACTAAGTTTGTAGGTTTTTTAAATCAAGGATGACTCACATCATAAAAGAAACAGAATATTTCAATTATTATTCTGCTTTCTGTAGTTTTAACTTAACCTCTGCCTTATAAAAATACTTTGTCCCTTCTTCACATAAAATAATTTTAGTCTCATAATTGAAAAAAATTCATTCATTTAAACATTCAGTGAACATTTAGTTGCACTATCAGCATGCCAAAAACTAAACTAGGCACAATGGTCTGCAAGAGAAAAGCAGCACTGAAAATTCCTGACTCTGAGACAGTCTATAATCCAATAATTACAATAAAATATAACAGATATTTTAATACCATACTATACAATTGTTATTATTGTATTTTACAAAGCTCATGATGGAGAGTTACAACAATATCAGTACATGGAAGGAAATATAAATACTCCTATAGAAATTATTTACACTGCCTATGCAAAGGTTGAAAGATCCAACATTGCTTCTAATTCATAGAAAGCATATGATGTAACTATTATACTAATTCAGGTAAGATCTTTGTAATTTCAGTGTTTTGAAAGATAACTCACTTTCAATTGCAAATGGAGAGCTTAGTGAAAAAGTTTCGGTCTTTCAAGTTGTATCTCTCTAAACCTGTGACAAAGATTTGAAAACCGCCCTCTGGTGACGTCTTAGGACTTCCTCTGCACCATCTGTGCTTTTGAAATGTCAGCACTATAAGTATCTGATACTGAGAACAAGCTGCAAGGAGCTCACAGAAATAGGACTACTAACTTTTATCAGATTCAGCCCACTGCTTGCCATAGATGGCAACAGAAACAATCTGATGTCCTTTACTTGATGAAAATGGTTTTTACCAGAAACTGTTAGAAGTGTAGGTATTCCGAAGAAATTCATTGACACAATATTAAAAGATTTTAGAGAAGGAACTATATATGATAAGTGAAAACGTTCTCATACATTTTTGGCTGGAATACTGTAAGGAATTCAATACCTTTGAATATATTTAATTCCTTACATGAAATAATAAAGTTCATTAAACTTTGAAATATTTGTCTTGACTGAAGAAAAGACTGCCATTTACCTGTACTTGAATCAAATAACATTGATAAATGTTTAATCAACAAAATGATATTAATTATATTTTGTGTATTACTGATTTAAAAAGGAAGAAAAAGTAAGTAAAAAGAAAATATTCAATCATATTTTGGCTGAATACCAATTTTATCTGCAATCAAAATTTGTAGGACATTTGAGTTAACCATATTGTAGGAGGTTACAAAATAATATTCATTTGTATAAACATCTACAAGTAGATTTTTAAAAACTGTCCTATAAATATCTCAAAATAAAAATATGTAAGCTAAAGTGTGAAGGTCAGTGTGGTTATATTTTATTACCAACCATGTAGAACTGATTCTATTATCAATTTAAAATGCTACGGACTTTTAAAAATAATGCTTTTAGAATGAAAATCTTTTCCTATAGTACAGTGTACACTGCTTAACAACAGGTTACATTCTGAGAAATGTGTTGTTAGACAATTTCATCATTGTGTGAATATCATAGAGTGTACTTACAAAAACCTGGTGGAGAGAGTCTACCATATACCTATGCTATATGGTATAACCTATTGCTTGTAGGCTGCAAACCTGCACAGTATGTCACTGTTCTGAAAACTGTAGGCAGTTATAACCCAATGGTATTTGTGTATCTAAACATAGAAAATGAATAGAAAAACTGTAATACTATAATCTAATGGGACCAGCATCATATATGCAGTCTGTTATTAAGCAAAATGTTGTTATGCAGTGCATAAAAATGTAGTTAATATTAGTAAGTATATCTATTAACTAACTTAATTTAGGTAGTATAATTATTAACTAAATTAAATTAATCTCCATTAACCAAATGTTTACATCAAAATGTAGATATAGTGAAATATTATTCAGCCACAAAAAGGAAACTCTGTTATATGCTAGAACAGTGATCCCTAACCCTTTTGGCACCAGAGACCAGTTTTGTAGAAGACAATTTTTCCATGTGAGGGGCTTGGCAGGGACGGTTTGGGGATGAAACTGTTCCAGCTCAGATTATCTGACATTAGATTCTCATAAGGAGCACACAACCTAGATTCCTTGCATGTGCAGTTCACAATACGGCTCCTGCTCCTGTAAGAGTCTCACACTGCTCTTGATCTGACAAGAGGTGGAGCTTAGGCAGTAATGCTTGCCTGCCCACCGCTCACCTCCCGCTGTGCTGCCTGGTTCCTAATAAGCCTCAGACAGGTACTGGTCCATAGCCCGGGTATTGGAGACCCCTGTGCTACAACATAAATAAACCTTGAAGACATTATGCTAAGTGAAATAAATCAAAAATCACAATATACCATCATTCCACCGATATAAGGTATTTAGAGTAGTCAAACTCATTGAAGTAGAAAGTAAAATGGTGGCTGACCGGGGCAGTGTTGATGGAGCAATGAGGACTTCATGTTCTTTGGGTATAAAATTTCAGTTATGTAAGATGAAAACGTTATAGAGAACTGCTGTATAACATTGTGGTTATAGTTCATAATATTTTACTGTACACTTAAAATTTGTTAAGAGGGTAGATTTTATATGGTTTTACCACAATAAGAAAAGCAAAAAGAGAGTTGTTAATTTTACTTTTGTGTAGAGTTAACAAGTGTTTCCAAATATCAACCTAAAGAGTTGTATAACATACCAATGGATGTATAATCAAATTGTGAGTTGCAAAGTAGTCAGTTACAGTAGAAAGAGCAGCACTGCCTGCATAAATAATCAGTTTATGTTCTTTTTTCTTTTTAAACCTGTCAACCATGACTAATATGTCTTTTTTTGGTGCATTACCCGATTTAAGGATTTGTTGGTATGTTCTTTAGCAGCTTTTGCTATTTGTATAGCTTTGAAATATGAATTAAAGTTGTGTGGTGCATATGAATACACAACTAATGCGAATATCCTTCAGCTGCTTCTTTGCCCATGAGGACAATAATTATCACCTAAAAATCAGGAAATATTAATAAAAATATACATATTGTATGTGAATCTTTGCATTATAAAAATGGAATTTAAGCAATGGAAAATAAATATTGATCATGCATAAATGTAATATTTATATTAACAAATTCTAACTTTATTAAATGATATTTCAATGTAGCCACTAATCATGTAGAAATGAAGTTTCAATAAACATTATTTCCTGATAGAAATGACATTGATTCATTGAGGTAACTGCAGAACAAGCATTTAGAAAACGTCCCTTTTTTTTTTTTTTTTTTTTTGATAATGGAGTTTTGCTCTTGTTGCCCAGGCTGGAGTGCAATGGTGTGATCTCGGCTCACTGCAACCTCCGCCTCCTGGGCTCAAGGGATTTTTCTGCCTCAGCCTCCCAAGTAGCTGGGATTACAGGCACGCACAACCATGACCAGCTACTTTTGTATTTTTATAGAGATGGGGTTTCTCCAAGTTGGTCAGGCTGGTCTCAATCTCCCAATCTTAGGTGACCCGTTGACCTCGGCCTCCCAGTGTTGAGATTACAGGTGTGAGTCACCGCACCCAGCCATGTTCAATAATTTTTATTTTAACTAGTTTATGTTGTTTATAGTCAAAATTTGAACACTTTAAGTTTATATATTTCTAATATTTTGGTGCAAAGTCGTGTTGATACCCTTGAACTTTTAGATTTAAACATTAATTCACATTAAAATTAATAATGTATAGAGTCACTAAAAGAGTTCATCGGTTGATAATAATACAAAATTTGAACAAATTTAGTTTTATTTTTAATATCTTCAATTCTTTTTATATTTTAGAGACAGACATATTTTATAAGAATTTAAAAATTGGTGATAACCTTTTTTCCAAAAGAGCCATAATATGTTATTATTTATGTTCCAGTACCTAGGAACATATTATGTATGTTCCTCAAGTATAATTCCCCAATCTATACATACACAATTTCTGTAAATATAGGTCCCCTGTTGCTTACATAAAAGTACTTTAGGTCACTTCTCAGTTGCAGACTTATTTCTCCTTCCTCCTGATTGGGTAACATCAAGCTAATTAATTTTTTTTTTTTTTTTTGCATTATGTTCACTTCACTGGCTTCTTTGCAATTGTTTGTCATACAACAATGCAGAAAGGAACATATCAAATTTTTGTAATCATATATTAGATACCAGTGAAAAGGACAGCATAAAATAGCATTTTGATAACATTATACAAATGTAACTGACACAATAATAAATGTACAGATAATGATTTAACTTCAAAACCAGTAACAAGCTTTTATGGAAATTTTTATTGTTGTCATCACTAGTTTTTCTGCATAAGGAGTTTCACTTTTTTTCTTTCAGTAGAGGTGCTAAGAAAAATACCCCTCAGGTAATTCAGGGCAAAAGAAACAATCACAACTCATTGAGAAAATTAAGAAATATTATATTTTTGGAGCGTACCACATTTAATATGAGAGTAAATTTCTAAGGGACAAACCTTTAGAAGAACAATGATAAACTCTGGACAAAATATATAACACAAAATAAAAATTAAGAAAAACTGCCTGAAGCCTACATAGCATGAACAAAGGCATACAATCTTAAAAAGGAGTTGAAACTTTCAAGAAATCAGAGAAGAAATTACTAAACTAGGAGGCTTTGGATCAAGGAAGACAGTGTGATGTTTGGTGGCAGAAGCTCCAATCAATAACCCAACATTATTCTGACTCAAATGACAGAGCAAGGTCTGCCCAATGCAGCAGAAATCTAATATGAAAATTCAGAAACAGAGAACCCCGGTGTTCCTGTTTGAACTTTGCCAAGTAACTGGCTAAACCTCGTATTCATAGGTTGCCACCAAGCTAAGGCTCAAATAGTTAAACTGAGGCTTGAATTGCCATCTATCCTAAGTTTGATTCTAATTCATAGTTTATCAATTTAAGTTTTTACTTAACAAAAGCATCACCGCTATCTAGGAGAACTTTACAAAAATGAGAGGCTATAAAAGTTAACATCACAATGTTCAGGATACAAACCAAAAAAAAATAAAGTGACACATGCAGATCCGGGAAAAAGTTAGCATAGATCGTCATCAAGATGTTGGGAGTTTTAGGCAAGGACTTGAAAGCAGCTATTATGTCTATGTACAATGATATAAAAAACATACTGGAATAAATGAAATTATAAGAAATATAGTAGATGTATTTGTGCATTTTCATACTCCTCTAAATACATACCTGAGGCTGAGTAATTTATAAAGAAAAGAGGTCTAATTGACTCACAGTTCCACATGATTGGGGAGGCCTCAGGGTACTTACAGTCATGGTGGAAAGGGGAAGCAGGCATGTCTTACATGGTGGTAGGCAAGAGAGAGCAAGTACAAGAGAGAACAGGGGAAACTGTCTTATAAAACCACCAGAGCTCATGAGAACTCACTCACTATCATGAGAACAGTGTGGAAGAAACTGTCTCCATGATCCATTAACCTCCCACCAGGTCTCTCCCTCAACACCTGGGGATTACAATTCAAGATGGGACTTGGGTGGTGATATAAAGCCTAACCATATCAGTAGGTAAATAGAAAAAAAAAATGTTTTTTGAGACAGAGTCTCACTCTGTCACCCAGACTGGAGTGCAATGGTGCAATCTCGGTTCACTGAAACCTCTGCCTCTCGGATTCAAGCAATTCTGCTGCCTCAGTCTCCTAAGTAGCTGAGTTTACAGGTGCCCCCCACCGTGCCTGGATAATTTTTGTATTTTTAGTAGAGACAAGGTTTTACCATGTTGGCCAGGCTGGTTTCAAACTCCAGACGTCAGGTGATCTGCATGCCTCAACCTCCCAAAGTGCTGGAATTATGGGCATGAGCCACCACTCCCACCTAGAAAATAGTTTTTAGAAGGGGCAAATAGAGAATTTCTGATTGTAAAATATAACATTAGTAATAAAAAGCTCACCAGAGGATTTCTAGTTTTAGCTCCAATATCTGAAGGGCTTGTAAGTTATTGTTCTCATTTCACAAAAAGGAAAGGCAGGACAAATTAAACTTCACTGGTTTTTCTTCAATCCATTAGAGAACTGAAGTCATGAGACCAATTGCTACCCTTAAATCCGGGGAGAAAGTTGTACCCAGAGAGTTACATCAGGCAGTATCTGCTTACCTGAAACATAGGCCACTGCAGCTATAAAGTGTTATAAACACTGACCTGGTAATCTTGATAATACATTGAAAAAAATGATACAATTCAGGAGACTAGGTGTGGGCTATTGTGAGAGTGAGGCACTCTTGGGGGCTGCTTCTGGTAAGAGACCCACTCTTTCATCGGCATTTTTTTAAGAATCCCATCAGATTTTTTTTCCCCTATCTGTACAGAGGTATAATTAACAAAAAAAATTGTATAAATTTAAAGTGTACAATGTGATGATTTGATATGTCTGTGATATAAAAGAATTATTTCATGTTTTCAACGTTTGTTTTTATTATTTAGATTTAAATATGGAATTCATTTGAAATATATCCTAATAGACTATGTAGAAATGAATAAATATTACTTTTAAATTTTGATTTCCAGGAACTTACCTTATGATCCCACTGCCATTTATTGATTAATCTATATTTCTTCACCCGTGAGATGAGAGTCACCAGCACATCACGTACAAGAAATTCTCCTGCATGTAAGTCTATTTCTGAGTTATTCATTTTTGCCAGTAAATCTCTTAATACTTTCCCTCTTACCACACTGTTATATTTAAGACTTTGTGGTATTACTATGATATAATTTAATATATAGTAGAGTAAGCCTATTCTTATTTCTTTTTCAAATGTATTACTGGCTGTATTGTTTGGTAAATTTTTTATACAAATATTAAAACAGTTCAGCTAATTTTTACATTTTTTTCTTCAAAAAAGTTTTGAGGTTATCTTTATATTTATTTACACATTTATCAAGTATTTTTTGGTATGTTTCATTATTGTTGTTATTATTGTGATAACTTGATGCTTTTGTGTCTATGAATTGCATTAAATGTCAGATGTTTCATTGAATCTCACTAATTACTGAACCTCCTGTTGTGTAAAGCAGTATCCATTCATTTTATTTTACAGAAATACCATATGTGGATGAAAATTATTGTTTGCTCATTTTAACTTGTGTATCTATATTTCTTTTTTATTAAAAATTCTGTAATATTAACTAATGGTAGAGAGAGGAAAAAATGCTCTTCTTTAAAATTTCTGAGGCTCTTTCAATTTGGGTCTCTATCAAACATGATGATAGCTTTTGGGTGGAAATAGTCACATTTTATCTTTTAATAGCTTGTATTATCCATTCTTCTTTTAATAAGAGTTTATTTATTTATTTACTTAAGTAAGTTTATTTATTTATTTTACAGACAGAGTCTTACTCTGTCACACAGGCTGGAGTGCAGTGGTGCGATCTTAGCTCCCTGCAGCTTCAAACTACTAAACTCAAGAGATCTTCCTGCCTCAGCCTCCACTAGAGTAGCTGGAACTACAAGCACATGCCACCAAGCCCAACTGAGAATTTATTTTCGATTAAGAAGTGATGTGTTGGCCGGGCGTGGAGGCTCACGCCTGTAATCCCAGCATTTTGCAAGGCGAAGGAGGCCAGATCACCTGAGGTGAGGAGTTTGAGACCAGCCTGGACGACATGGTGAAACCCCATCTCTACTAAAAATACAATAAAATTTGTCAGGCATGGTGGCAGGTGCCTATAATCCCAGCTACTCAGGAGGCTGAGACAGGAGAGTTACTTGAACCTGGGAGGGCGAGGTTGCAGTGAGCCGAGATCATGCCATTGTACTCCAGCCTGGGCAACAAGAGTGAAACTCTGTCTTAAAAAAAAATAAAAATAAAAATAAAAAAAAAAGAAAGAAAGAATGTGTTATATATTAAATGTAGGTTTTGTATCTTCACGGGAATTATATATTTTTTTCTTCTTTCATCTATTGATTTGTTGAATTATTTAATAAAATGCCTCTAATATAACCATGTTCACATTGGTAGGATAATGTTTACTTGTTCCTGAGTGATTATCTATTAAAAATGCTGCGCGGTTTTGTTTCTTAAACTTTTTGCATGTTATCAAGTGTATAATATCTAAATTTATTGTCAATATTATATTCTCATAAAAATAACTCAGATAATTTCCTTATTTCTTTCTGGTCTAAAAAATGTATTACTCTTGATAAAGACTTAGAATCATTTTTCTTGTAAATATATCTGTGTATGTTGCATTTTAAGGGGCAAAAAATGTGTTTTCATATAACTGTATGTACTTTGTAAAGTTGCTCTATTAGATATTTTATTGCTTCTGCAGTCGGTTGTAGTAAATTAGATCTTCCTGTTAGGAAAGTTATTTAATTCAGTTAACAAATATTGATTTGAGTGAAAAATGTTCTAATGATTCTTTTAATTTTCACTTTATCTGTAGTTATTTCCTGCAATCTATTCCTGTTTTCAGTCTAGAAACCACCAACTGATGTCATGAGTGCACTTTTATAGTAATAGAAAAAAAAAAAACCTTTAGATTGAAATTGTTCAGGGATCAACAGAGGTTTCCCACATTGGAACTAAGACATTGTTTACAAGATCTTTTCACCTCTGTTGTCAACAGTCAAGAGGTAACACCAGCTTCCATCTGTTGCTCTGTACAGAACATTAGCAGTTTCACACTACTGAATGCCTCAAAATCACAATTAATAAAGTTATGCTCTCTCACGGATTTTTCCAGGTGCCACACTGTTTTCTTGAAGTCTAATCTTCACATGCATTTTCTATTCTGTTTCATTCACCTATCCCAACTTCTTATCCACATTCCACTCTGTTCTCTGAAATTTATGGTTCGTATTTAACGAAATCCACTGTATCCCTAGACGTTTCTTTATTCATAACATAATGGTATCCAGACTGTCTCTGGAGAATACTGATTTTCCTACATGCTCTACTAAAATACTAAATATCTAAACATTTAGATTAGTATTTTCTTCCAGAGCTCTCATACTGGTCCTGGAAGTGGTATTAATCTCTTCCTTTTTTTGGCCATATTCAAACTGTTTCTCCCCTTATTCCCAATGTTAACCGACTGAATATCATGTCGTCAAAATATAAGCTAATTTCCCTTAGGTTAAGTTATTTACTCCAGAGATATTTGCTCTCATTTCTCAATGATTTTATTTTCTGGCTCATTATTGTTCTACAGCTCCTTTCAATTCAAAGACATTATAGCCTAGGTGGATTACAGTTGATATTGTCAATAACAGCAATAATTGAAAAAACTCAGTTTATTGGAACCATTTTCTGATTACCATGTCCTATCTTTTCAGCTTTTCACTCCCTTTAGTGTTCCCAATTCGATTATTTAGCATCACAGATACTTTCCATGCTCTTGATATCTTTGTCATCATTTTTTTGCTTAACTTCCAAGATCCCTTGAGATCAATATCAGCTAGAATTGTAAAACAACAACCAAAAGAAAAGCTCTTGAAATTTGGATATTTCTTTTTCCTTAACAAATAATTAAGATGGTAAATAACTGTAGGCTCCAGATGGGAAGAAATGGAGAATATATATATATACATACATAGATACACACACACACACACTCGTGCACACACAGACACACACACTTGCAAGGTCATTACTTAGTCTTTCCTCAAGGAATCCCATCCTCCACTGAATTTGATAGGCATTGAGAGTTGTAAAGAATCTTAAGCTAACAATTTCTTGCATAGGGGTGTCTCTTGTCAGCCTTCAGCTCACCAAACCTTGGTTTACTTTCTGTTGGTGTTGTCACACAATTCTATCAGTAATACTCTACTACTCTGTTCTTCTTTCCCTGGAAACATGGTGATCCCTTAATAATTTTCACAGATTCTAGAAGGTTAAGGTACCTTCATTTCCACTCTGGCCTTATTTCCTGTTGTAGTAATTTTGACCATTCGTCTGTGTTTGAGGGCCACCATCTAATATCTGCCAATCTAGGCTCTTGTTATATACTTCCTTATACCAGGGAAAACAGTTCCACAACAGCACCTCCTGGAATACATCACTGTCTACCGAGGACAGCAACCTTCAACTGTTCAGGGAAGTAAGCATAACCTTCACCAGAACAATTCTCATCTACTTGATAAAGCGATAGTTTTTTGTGTCCTCCAGGGAACATATACAAGTATAGTGGGATCTCTGGTCTTACAGTCAATCTAGTCTAACATTTCCATCACAGTTTTTTATATGTCCTCCCTCCTTCTGTGATTGTAGGTGATGGTGGTGATGGGAGTGGTGGTAGTTGTTTATACTCCTAAAGCCAATGCCTGATTAGATGTCCAGCTGAGGAATGAGGTAGTATTGCTCTCTTACTTTCCCATTTCCTCCTCGTCTTCCTCCTTCGCCTCCGTGGTCTTCTCTTTCTGATGTTACACTCTCGTTCCCACAAAGGCATAAATAAAAGAGAGGAGAGAAAAAAGAGACTGAGATAAATGTCAGTCTTTCAAAAATACAGACAGAAGAGATTACTTCAAAAATTATCTTAAAGATAAGAAAAATCCTGAAACAAATTTAGCATCCTTTAAAGAACTAAAAATTAAGTGACTATGGATGAAAATGTATTGAGGAAAAATTTTTATAAGTGTATTATTTTATCTTTTGTCATTTGCAATAAAAAATCAAAGTAAGGGCTATTAGCACCATACTTGAGAAATAATACATATGTTTCATATATATTTTTTGGAATCATTAATGCAAAGACATTTTAATATATTTAAGCATGTATAAACAAATTTATCAAACATGGACATAAACACAACACAAATTTTTATAAAGCTATTAAGTACACGATTAAAGTTTATCTTTAAAAGGTGGGATTAAAATGATTTTATTCACTTTTATTAATTGCCTTTTTAACCTTTATAGTAATTATCTACTACAGTTTCAGTTATAAAAAATTGTAAAACAAAAACACACATACATTTAAGACTAACAAATTGGATATATCTATTTTAATAAAAATTTTATCCATTTTATGCAATAAAATTCTTTCCAATAAAAATAAGATACTTTTCATTTTGAAATAGAAAGTGGGATAGACAGCTGGATCCCATAATACTCCTTCACATTAAGGGACTCTCAGGCTTCTGAAGAGAAGAACAACATCAAAGACAAAAATTCATTTTTATTCCACTAATCATCATCTATGGTGAAATAAAAACTAATTTTCCACAGAGACCATCTTAGTGATAAGTTATGAGTTACCACCATTCTTGGCTTAGCTACAATGGTATGTTTTAAAATGCAACATATGATATTTATTGGGGAATGTTCCCATTTAATTATTAGGTGTACATATAGTCCTCTAAGTTTATTATTTCTCCCAAGGTTGCTGTGTTGCATCATTCATAATTGTCTTTGACCAAATCAATTTGGGGTCTTATTTTTCTCAGATCACAAGGTGTCCAGATGGAGGCAGTCTACAGCCATGGCCCACATTCAGATAAATTTTCCAAGCACTAAGCACTTTTGGCTGCATTTTTATATCATTCTAATGAGTGTCTTTTATGCTCATGGTAGCCAGATGTCTGCTCCTTTCCGGGAATTCATTTGTTTCAAGCAGGAAGAAGTAGGGAGGAGATACAAATAAAAGATAAAAGGTGCATGCCAGCTGAGCCTGGGCATTTACATGTTTTTTCAATAATCCTCATTCAACACTTCAGTCGGACAGAAGTGCATTGATAGTGTACATCATTTTTACCTGCATGGGAATCATTGGAACTTATTATTTAAGTTGATCAGAATGCCAACACACTGAATAATATCAGTGTTCTCTCTGTAAAGAAAGAAAACAGGAACAGAGAACACACAGATAGCATTGTCTGCATGGATACAAATAGCATTGTCTGCATGGATACGAAACTGGCACATACTCATATCCGATCCTTTAGTTCAGTGCTGGGGGGGTTATCAAGATTGCATAATACGTTAAATACAACTAGAGGGAACCTGTGAAGCTTAGTAAGGCAATTCATAATTAATGTATAAAATGTTCTTAAAATTGACATGGTAAAACATTGTAAGTATAAACAAGGAAGGGCCTGGTGGCTCACACCTGTAATCCTAGCACTTTGGGAGACCTAAGTGGGAGTACTGTTTGAGGCCACGAGTTAGAGACAAGCCTGGGAAACATAAGGAGACCCCCCCAACCCCATCTCTATAAATTAAAAAAAAATTAGCCTGTGTGGTGGCACAGGCCCGTTGTCCTAGCTATACAGCAGGCTAGGGTGGAAGGATCTCGTGAGCCCACTTCAAGGCTGCACTGAGCCATAATCGTGCTACTGCACCCCAGCCTGAGTGACAGAGTGAGACTCCGCTTTGTGTCATGATGAATTCACTGTGTTTTCTTAATAGGTCTAATTAAATCTTCCTTTTTAATTTTTTCAACTCCTCATTCACTAAACAAGTATTATATTCCATCTTCTATAGAAAATCACAGTAAGATTACATTAATGATAATGATCATTGACATCAATAACATCATTTATGGAACACTTAAATTTGAGCAAGTTTCCATTAAAAAAGTAAAGTATTATGCCTGAATAAATAATATACATATGCAGTATTAATATATATGAATATTTATTCACATAATCACTTTTTTCTTAATAATTGCCTTTCATTTATTTTTCTACTTGCAATAATAGTTTATAAGACACTGGTTTCTTTTGAGTATTGGTATTGTATATAATTTTAATTATATTTGCATTTTTACAACACATACTTTAAGATATACCCTTTAGACTTCTAGAAAGAAACCAAGCATAAGAATCCTTGAGGCACAAGATATTTATTACCTCTTCTTTGCAAAATCACAGTGCAAGATGACAAATGGGCCCCATGCAAAGAAAACATATATTTGAAATAAACTTTTTAATTGAATTTAGTTCATGATTTCAAATAAACCATTTTATTTGAAATATGGTCACAATTACCCTAGCATTCAGTACTTAATACATCATCAAACAGTCAAGTGAGAGAGTAAATAGCATGGCACTGAAAGTGTTTAATTATTTTCATTTAATGAAACTTCTGTAATGGGACCCTGTGGAATCTATCCCTGTTATCTCTGCCAATTCTTATATTGGTTCAAAATGAATACTATGAGAGAGTGAGAGGATTTGATTTAATTAGGAGGTATTGGTGAGCCTAACAATGAACATTATGAAAATACCCCTTGATATATGTGATCTGAGGACAAGTTGGCCCTGTCATCTATTATACTGCTTCACTGATGTGGCTGGCTAAGTGCCACTTCTACAGTCTATACTCCATTTGCTTCTCTCATAAAATAAAGTGTTTAATTTGACATGATCACCTCAGCCAGAAGAAAATGTGTTTCCTCAGTTAGAATCTCCCAGCAAAAGTAATATATCTGAACTTAGAGAATATTGTCTGTGACTTCTAGAATATTTCTCAAGTCAAATTTGAAAAATTATTATCAGAGACCCTCCATTTAGAAAACATATTATTGCTTCCCTTTCATCTTACTCTTCCTTGTGCAATCTAGTGCCAAAGAGGAAACATATTTTAAGCCGAATAATAATAAATGCCTCAATTAGTATTCTCAATTAGTATTTTTGTTCTCAAAGCATCATTTTATACTTTTTTTGTTAGCATAATTACAGATGTATTCACTAGGCCTCTGAAAAACAAGAGGAAACATGTCTGTACAACTTGCATGTTACATTTTATAAACTTATTGCTGCTTTCAAAGTCAGTTTTCTTAAGCAATGACATTAGAGTGTTAGAATAAAGCTACATAGTGTGCAAAAGAAATGACAGACATAGAGTTCTCTATTTGTAGTAAATCCTTCTCTCACCCCTACAGACATCCTTAATCTTAGGGTTTCTGATGCTGTTAACAGAATCATATGAACAAGAAATTTTTTCAAAGCTCTTTGGTAGAAACTCTGACAGAAGACAGAGATAATTATACTCTCATCAATAATGGGTATAAGGTCCTTGCCTAATTCTAGTTATTGGAGATTCTTCATCATTTGCAAGGCAAATGTTTCTCCTTTTATCTCTATCTGCTGATCCTCATTCTTCCTTTTACATTGTATGTGAGTAAGCAGACTCAACCTTCTTTTTCTAGAAAAATTTCACAAGTATTTGAATGTAACCAAATTGTTGATACAGCATTTAAAAATTTCTGCTGGCACTAGGTTATTTGTTTTGTTGTTGTTGTTATTGTTGAATTTTATATGTAGGAGACCTCTATATGGTCTGTCTACATAATAACCCTTTATCAGATATAGACATTCTCCAAAGGAGATATAAAATGTCCGATAAGCACAAAAAATGATGTTTGACTTCACTAATCATTAGGAAAATGCAATGCAAATGAAAACTACAGTGACATACTATTTCATATCCAGTAGAATGGTTACTATAAAAAAATCAGAAATTAACAGATAGTGATAAAGATGTGGAGAAATTGGAACCCTTGTTAGTGAAAATGTAAAATGGCATAGCCATTATAGGGAACAGTATGGCAGTTCCTCAAAAACTTAAAACTAGAATTACCGTATGATCCTACAGCTCCAATTCTGGGCATATAATCAGAATAATTGAAAGCTGGGCCTCAAAGAGATATTTGGACATTCATATCCATAGTAGCATTCTTCACAATAGTGAAAACAACCCAAGTGTCCATCAATGCATGAATGAATAAGCAAAATGTGAAATACATACACAATGAAAAATTATTCCGTCTTTAAAAGAAGAAAATTCTAACATATGCTACAACTACAACATGGATGAACCTTGAGGACATTATGCTAAGCGAAAAAAGCCAGTCACAAAAAGACGTATAAAGTATGTTTTCAGTTATATGAGATACTTAGTGCAATCAAAATAATAGAGACAGAAAGTAGAATATGGTCGCCAACTGGTGGGAGGGGGAAATAGAGAGTTATAGTTTAATGGGTACAGAGTTTCAATTTTACAAGATGAAAACAGTTACAAAAATGAACGGTGTGATTATTGCACCTTATGAATATATTTAGTAATACTGAACTGTATAATTAAAATAGTTAAGGTGGTAAATTTTGTATTGCGTATTTTACCAAAATAAAACTACTGAAAAAAAATTATGTTTGCAAACTCACAAAAAATATCTATTCTTATCTTTCTTATGTACTACTCTGTGATTTCAAAATAGGTTATTGGAAGCAAGTTACCATTAGATCTTCATTTTATTTATTTTTTATTGAGACGGAGTCTCGCTCTGTCACCCAGGCTGGAGTGCAGTGGCGCGATCTTGACTCACTGCAACCTCTGCCTCCCAGGTTCAAGCGATTCTCCTGTCTCAACCTCCCAAAATAGCTGAGATTACAAGCGCCCCACCACCACACTCGGCTAATTTTTGTATTTTTAGTAGAGACAGGGTTTCACCATCTTGGCCAGCCTAGTCTTGAACTCCTGACCTCATGATCCACCCGCCTCGGCCTCCCAAAGTGCTGGGATTACAGGCGTGAGCCACCGCTCCCGACCCCCATTCAATATTCAATTGAAGGAGCTTATTTATCAAAAATACGGAAATATTTCCTTACTTGAAAACCCATAAAGCTTAAGTTTTAAATATTGCAATAAGGCCATTTCAAGGTCTGGAATTTATGTGGTTTGGTAGAATATTATAAAATTGCACATGGAAACAGTTTATTTTTTCTTCTTAATAACATTATATTCAGAGTTTTCAAATGTGGGTTATTTGTATTCTAGTTAATTGTAATATATGTGCATCCACCACCTATCAAGAGAAATTACACTTCTATATGAATGCATCCGTAAAATGTTACATTGCCTTTAATTTGGTGACATGACTGGAATGAATGTGGCATATATTAGTCCTTGTCACTGATCACAACTGATAACTGAATTATACTAGGTGCAGACTGCCATAGCACCAATATAATTTTGTACAAGATATTTATCAAACAAAATAAAATTTAGAATTAATTTTTCCTAAGTATAGTATTTAGATAGTTACAGGAAGATTAGTAATCACTCTGAAGATTGCCTTAAAGAAAAAAAGACATAATGAATGATAGTGGCTGCATTATATTAATAGAAAAGTATAAATAAGTAATTACATTTTTCATTTTTGAATGTGACTATTTTGTGACCATTACTCACAAATGTAGCCTTTTTTAGTGGTTAAAAAAGACAAAAGTCCAAAAATTACTGGTAGTCAATAGCACAAAAATGTTATCCCTTTATTTATATTGGAATGAGAAGCAATTATTAAACACAAAGGAAGAGATGGTCATTTTACCAACCAGTTAAAACCATGAATATGTTATATAATGACTATGGTTACTGAGTCATCACATTTTGCACATTTCTAGTAATATCTATCAATTTGAAAAGTGTGCAGTGTTTCCTTCATAACTTTTTTTTGATTCAACCAATTTAAAAGAAAGACAGTCGCAAAAGCTGTGTGTGTGTGTGTGTGTTTTATAGAAACACCTTCATTTTGCTCAAAAAGGCAGTCAATAGTTAAGGAGATGCCAGACTGAACAGATTGAATAAAATAAAGTTCACATCAGCAACAAATCCTCTTGCTGAAGACTCTGGCTAGAGGGCATGGGCGCCAAAGTCCCTGGCTGTTAAGGGGCATCTGCAAACATCATCCTTGCCTTGAATACATTGGCTTGGAAGTCAGTTATGGATTTTAATAGCTTGTGCAAGGCAAATGTAGCTACTCCTCTTTGGGGCTTTGTTGAAGTGGTTGAGCCCTATCCCAGGCCAAGGATGAGACATTTTACCAGGGTGTGGCTCAAAGTCTTTCAAATGTACTTCATACTCGTCTTCATTTATACTAGTGTCGGCCCATCATAACAAATGCGAATTTAAACTTCTCCAGTTCCTTCTACTGGATGCCCAGCAGGCTCTGGATCCACTTAATCACCTCTCAGAAATGCTCGCCCTGGTGCATCCTCAGTAAAAATGAGTTTCTGAATGTTCTGAAGACCTCTTTGTGAAAATGTGCAACCATGATGAGCATTGATGAGCACTGTGACTGTGTTTGTGGACGTGTGTGTATGTGTTTGTAATCATACTATATTCCTAAATATTAACATAGTTCCAATCTAAATAGTAAACACATAGTTCTAGTAAATACATAATATCTCAGTTTCCTTCAAGATGGCCTAACGGTTTTCCATTGTAGAATAATCACACTTGCATATTTTATTTTCACAAGCAAACTTGCATACATACATATTTAGATGATTTTCTAACAATTTTAATACTATAGTTGTAATAATTCTTAGGCAAAATAAATGTAATTAATCAAACACATTAAAATGCATCTAAAGACACAATATTCTTCCCCTAAGGCTAATTATTATTGGTGATCTTCAAATATTGGTTGTCTTTTTGGAAATATAGTATAAAATTACATTTAATATATAGAAAAATAAAAGTCCAATCTATTAGATATACATATAAATCTAAAGTTTTGAATACGAAAACAAAAAAAGTTAAAATGTAAGACAGAATACAAAATTTGTAACACATTATTAACAAAGAGCTTTTATTAAGACAATATTTGAAAAAAACCCTCCAGATCAATAATAAAAAGAGAGACAACTATTTGGAAACATACAGGCAAAAAGCAATACAATTTATTTGTAAAAAGTCTTGTGAAAATGATCAATAACATTACAAAAGAATATTCAAAGTTATTAGCAATCATGAAATCATTGTAAACTTAGAGGAATAGGTGTGCCATATTAAATTGTATTGCACTGCCAAACATTATATCATATTACATATATGATATTAATAATTATATTTTATTTATTAATAGAATTGAATATTATTTGGAAGTTTATGCAATGATGTTAAGTTTAACTCTTGTTCATAAATGAATGTGTAATTATGTAAAATTTGGTCAGAAACATATTAATAGTTTTATTAAAATGTATTGCAAATTTTTACATCACGGCACCTATATATATTTATAAAAGTGTTAGTAGTTGTTAATAGTCAATAATGGGAAATAACCCAAGCTCCCATTAACAGTGGAGTGAAAATATACTAAATTGTCATATAAATCAATGAACAACATATACAGAAGACAATTGTAGAAAATTTTACCAACATGATGTTGAAGTAAGTACATAGTCTTTGGCATCTTTTATATTAATCTTTAAAAAGTCAAAATTAAACTAATGAGTTGAGTGTTGAGATAGTGTTTCCCTTTCTGTTAAGAAGAGAAGGAAGATGTATGGATGTATGGGTGTATTCTCAACTTGTGCTGGTTATATTCGTCATATGAAATACATTGTTTGCTTTTTACTGTAGCTTAATATAGCATTTGTTTGGTACTTCTTAATGTTTATTTCAGTCAAATTCAGAGGTAGGGAAAGAGTGAGAGAGAAATGAGGAGGGAAAGAGAGAGAAAATCAGCTCTTTATATTCAGTGGAAGGAGAGAGAAAATCAGCTCTTTATATTCAGTGAAATGTTATGTTTGGTATGAAAATAAGATGTAACTGTTGTTTTTAGCTAATTCAAATGTAATCAGTTAATTTTAATATTGAAATCAGTCTTAGTCCTATATGATTTGAAGTGTTATTTGGTTGTTTGTCTTAAATGCACATAAGAAGTAATACATTTTTTTAATCTATATGCACTGTTTATTTGTTATAACTTTCCCTGATTTAATAATGAAGCTCTTAAAAATTACACATTATTGATACAATTATTTCAGGTGTTGGTAGCAAAAATTTAGATGCTACTTTATATAAATAATGAAAATTAATATATTTTTACATAAATAAACAAAATAAATAAAATTAGTAATAATCTCAAAAGAAAATTTTCACAATTGCTTCATTTCAATAACGGAAATAATTTACTTGTAAGACATTTAAACAGATTTCAATTCCAGATAGAATTAGAGTTACATTATATTGAATAAATAAGTTTTTTAAGTAACGCATAATGACTTTAAGTAACTTATATTTATGTGGAATACATTAAAGTCCTTTAAAATAAGGCTGTTGCTTTTTATACCCATAATATTTTTTTCTTTGGGTTGTATCATATTCATGGCTATTTTTCCCTTAAGTAAAACGTGAAGGGGTTCTGAAAGCCATTTCAGTAAAAGTGGTTCTAGCATCCTTATTATCTACTGGTAATTTCCATTACTTTATATTTAAGGTTATCACTTGAAGTACCCAAAGTACTATCAGAAATAAACCAAAAGAGGAGGAAAATCGAATTTCTTTTTTATTTTATTTGAAAGTTCCAGGTTACATGTGCAGGATGTGAATGTTTGTTACATAGCTACGTAAACGTGTACCATGATGGTTTGCTGCACCTATCAACCCATCACCTAGGTATTACACCCAGCATGCATCAGCTATTTTTCCTGATATTTTCACACCCCCCACCCCGCCCTCCCCTGACAGGCCCCAGTGTGTGTTGTTCCCCTCCCTGTGTCCTTGTGTTCTCATTGTTCAGCTCCCACCAATAAGTCAGAATTTCATCTGTGTAAGATGAGAAGATGTGAAAGTAAAATTGTGTTCCATTAGAGAACACCTGAACAGATGGAAAGAGCTAATCCTGCATTTATTGTGGATATCAGAAATCACTCTCAGAAGCATTATTAACAAAATTTAGCTCTCAAGATGTCTGGTAAAAGCCAAAATTTTGCTAGAAGCCATGTAATTAATGAATTATTTTGCAGTGGTTTCAACTTTCTAAAACTGTAAATAAATTGACTGAAAGAACTGTTTAATTCTGGCTGGCCAGCAGAAATGCAAATGAAAGTGGTAATGTCTCTCAGGCAAAGATATCTGTTTGGTTAGAATGTAGAGATAGAGTTAGAATTGATGTCTAAAATTATACTTTGGAGATGCATTTATATTTCTAATTTAGATGATTTTATGTTTGTAGGCTTCATATAACCAACATGGCCTTTTCTTCAGAGGGTAAATAAAGTGAATTTGTCACTTTAATGTCCAAATCTTTATTTCCAAATTGTTAAAGAAAATCTATAATGGATAAGATGAAGACGCTGATTTTTATTTTGTTTTATTCTAAATTTCTATTTCTTTTTTTGTATTTAGTTTTATGGAAATTCTACTGAGTCCTTTTTTTTATGCTAAAATTAAATATGGTGTCCTTTGCTTATATCTGTCCTTGAATTTATTGTTATTGCTTTTTACATGAGCCCTCAATGTCATCCTTATGTGACATCATGTGACATTCTTATTTTTGTTTTTGTTTTCAATTCTTGTTTCAGTTTCAGGGGGTCCATGTGCAGGTTTGTCACACGGGTAAATTGCATGTCAGTTAGGTTTGCCATGAGAATGAAGCTGTCATCCAGAAAGTGAGCATAGTACCCAATAGATAGTTCTTAACCCTCATTCTGCTCCCATCCTCTCACCTCCAGTAATCCCCCGTGTCTATTGTTTCCATCTTTATGTCCATGTGTACTCAATATTTAGCTTCTTCTTATAGGTGAAAACATGAGGTATTTGGTTTTTCATTCTTGCCATTATTTGCTTATGATAATGACCTCCAGCTGCATCTGTCTTGCTGCAAATGATGTTATTTCATTCTTTTTAATGGCTGCATAGTATTCCATGGTGTATATGTACCACATTTTCTTTAACCAGTCCACTGTTGATGGAAATCTAAGTTGATTCCATGTCTTTGCTACTGTGAATAGTGCCTGAGAGAAAGGTTTATGCAAACATTACATTTAAGATACATCAGGTAAGTTTTGTTTAATATAGGGTATAAGAACTTCAACTTGAAGCTAGACTCTGGGGTTATAATTCTGGATCCACCCCTTATTGCTAAGTTATTTGGGGGTAAAGTATTGAACTCCTTTGCCTTAAGGACTTTACATATAGGCTGGCAGTGGTGGGAATCCCTTGAGGCCAGGAGTTCTAGACCAGCCTGGGCAGCTGATAGAGACCCTGTCTTTACAAAAAATAAAAATTAGCCAGGTGTGGTAGAACATACCTCTAGCCCTAGCTACTTGGGAGACTACGGTGGGAAGGTCACTTGAGCCCGAGTGTAAGCATATACTGAGCTAGAATGCACCACTGCACTCTAGGGACAACACGTGACCCTGTTTCTAAATAAATAACTAAAATAAAGGAGACTTTATCTGCACATGAAGTTATAGGATAATAATTAGATAAGCCAATCCACAGAAAGCTCTTAAGGGAAGGAAAAATATATGAATTGTTAGTAAATGATAGATATTATTACTTTTATATTGACTCATGTTTTTGTCTGTCTCTATGTGTGGTTGGTTACCTTTCTAACCTAGAGTTTGCAGCCTGTCACTGCATTATGCTTCATGCTCATTTCTAGCAATAACCTCATTTATTCTCTCTGGACTGTTGTAATAAAATCCCACATATTTGCCCTCTCTATGACCAGTAATGTAATAAATACTATATAAGTGTTAAGATATGTTTAAAATTTTGAGACTTCGTAATGTTCTATACTTAATTGTTATGAACAAAAGGATAAGAACTACTAATGAAGAGAAAAGGACTAAGTACTAGAAATCAGTGGAACATGAGCTGAATCTGTGCTTCTTCCTAAACCACAACAAAACCTACTATTTATGTACTCATGAACAGATTATTTAATGTTTTTGAAATCTCAGTTACAGGCCTGTGATGAGCACTAAGTAAAACACCGGTGAAAATTCCTACACATTCCATAGCATAAAGTACAAGTAAAATGACATTTCTTTCATTTCATTTATTTTGTTTCTGTAGTGTTATTTTATCAGGGCCTAGGCTGTGTTTTATTAAATCTTTGCATTCATATCACATATAGTTCACCATATACTTTATAGTATATTATAGCTCTTCAATTAACATTTGTTTAAGTGAACTGATTGTAAAATTATGATTGTGGCAAGTTACAAAACTTATTAATATAGAAATAAAATTTATAGCAAATAATCATGTCAGTTAAAATACGTATTTATGGAATTTTAATTTCAATTCATTAAATTACAATGATATTCTACTTGCTTTATGCAAGCATAAATATTTTTCTACTTTATTTGCATAGGCACTTTTTACTTTCTAGCTGCTTATGGAGTTCCAGCTGGAAAGAAATGGAATTTTCCATGTGCAATTGTCGCAGATATTGAAAACAGGTGCAAACCTCACCTGAGCATTCACACTATTCGAACTTCCAGATTGACTCAGACAATTAACATTATTTACTCACACTCGTTGCAGGAATCTATCTTTATGGCTAGTCTAAGTCTAAGACAAATATGTTTGTCTGCTTGAGGAAGTCAACTGGAAATAGCCAACCCTCTTTTCCCGAGCTGCTGGCAGTTTGCTTATTGAAAACCGTATATGCAAAGCAAATCTATGCCTCACAAGAGAATCAAATTGTAGGCTCAAAAAAAAAATGAAATTGTCCCAATTATGCTGATTTTCCTATTGCAGCATATGTGCTAAAAATTAAAAAGATGTTTGTAAAGGTTTGTAGTGTATTATCATTATTATCAGAATAACTTTCTATGAACAAATGTGTACTGTAACATCAGTTTTAATTGTTCAGAATTCCTGGTTCCTCAAAACAGAATCCTCTCTGAGTTACTTAACCAGAAATGTAATTCATTTAAGCTTCATTTGAAACTCAGAAATTCTCTACTAAAGCCAAAGAGCCAGGCAGAGGCAGCAACCATGCACTACACATCACAGGGAATTTTCTGACTTGAAATGATTGCCATTATTTGTTGACTTCTAAGGCATTCAAGAATTGATAACAGCAACTGTGCCATTGCTACCCCCAAGAAACAGAGCACCTGTATCAGAGTGGTTGACAAAACACTGATCTTCTGTTAGATGTTGATCACTGCTATATCCAAGACTTGCTTGGTTGCATTTCACTGGAGAAACTTGAATTAAATGTTTGTAGTCTACTTAGAAGGGATCTTGTATATGGATGCTTTCTGGATTCTATTTGAGGAGGTAGAACTTACAGTGTGGAAAATTATCAAGGTGTAGAAAGAGAATGAAAAACAAATTGGGTAGCTTTAGGTAACAGATGACATCAACAGGGTAGAAAATAATATTATATAAGGATGGATTTGACTTTCAGGAATGCATGCTTTTTTAACAAAACAATGATTGATTCTTTAGAACACTGAGAGATTTACTTTAATTGTATATCTAGCTATTAAATGACTATATATTTATCAGTTGTGTCATTGTAATAGGTACTAGTGCCAAAAGATGTATAGATAACCTTCTGAACAGTATACCATAGGGAATAGATATGTGATTCCATGCTTATAAAATAAGACAAGTCTCTAATGGCAGTATACACATGTAAAATGAGAGGAGAAATTTCTCAAGTCTTCTTGCAATGCTAGAATTATCTTCAAAAAGCAATATTTGCAAACTTGGGTTCTTTTGACAATAAAAGAGGAACGGTTCTCTGTTGACAAAGGGACGAAAAGTATGTTTTATCCAAGAGAAACATCATGCAGTTGAAATTAGAAAGTATCTACTTATGCCAGAAATTCAGCATTACTGCAGTACATATGCATTTGGGTGTGTTACATGATCTCAGGCTAGAAAGATAATGCCTTGATCCTGAACTGTATTTTACATGATGCAGATCAATATGCCAAATATTTTGAGATATTAATAAAATTAAAGTCAACTCAGTAACATTATGAGTGAGAATTATTGAACAATTAATTTACTAAGTATTTTTACTAATTAGTAAAAATACTTAGTAAATTAATCAATCAAATATGATTTTAATGCATATATAATTCAATAAGTATACATACAGTTCATTCAGGATATTAGAAGTTCAAATTGTGACATCTTCAACTAATACCTACACGATTAAAGACTGGTTAAACTCAGTAAAATTACATTGTTTCACCTTAAGAAATGGAATAATAACACTTCTAGCCCAGGACAGTGTCTGGCTTTAATAGAAACAATTCAGTGAAATTACCTAAGACCTAATCCTTTTCTACATGTGCTCTTCGATCTTTAGACCACTGCAGTCTGGATACAATCCTATTAAATATATTCTTATCAAGGATACCAGTAACTCCAAAATGATGACAGAAATGTTCATCAGTGTGCTTCCAGGTAGTACAAACTGTCAAGTTGTGTATTTTTGCAGTCATGTCATGTTTGAAATCAGTTCAAATAGTGTGTGTTTCTCTCTCTTCCATCTTACTGGTCGGCCTCTATGTTCAGGAGATGTCTAGTTGGCTTTTTGTGATGAAAAAATGATAGAAGATGTTTGATCCCATATTGACTTTATGTATGTGTTGGTTTCTCTGACACAGTATCCCCTCTATCTGAGCCCTGCAATATCACACATTCACAAGATCTAGAATTTTTCTGTCCTAAAGGTGGAGATTTACACCCCTTTCTCTGTGATGAGTATGAGATTCCTTAGACCTTCTGGACAGGTTTTTGTTTGTTTGCCAATCCCTGTGCCTTTTTTGGGTGCAGAAAACTTGGCTTTTTAATTTAACATAATCCTGGGTTGAAAGACTTGAAGCGTTTTTTCAGGCATGTCTACTAATGCAGTCTGCATGGCCTCTGACACATCACATTCTCAGTGTTTGTCAGTCCCTTGCTCTAGCTCAGCTTTAGAGGCAACTCTCTTTTTTCATCTTAAGGAGAATCAAATGAACAGATGAGATCCTAACCAACAGGCAAAATTCCAGCCACAAAATCCCCAAGTGTATCCAGATTCAGAGCTTTCAAAGTTTTTCCTCCTCTCAATTTCATTTGCAGCAGAGTAATATCGCTTCCCACTTGTTTCTCTTTCCTGAGATGATTACACAAATCATAGATAAATGTTTCCAATTTTAGCCACAAAGGCTCAGTTGCAGTCTCAAACTACAACCTAAAGAAGATAAACCCAATAAATCAGAATAATTTTTCTTATAGTTGGTAATTAACCAGCACAAACATATTTTGGATTCATACTGTTTTTCGAAATCAGCATATATTAAATTTATTTCTTTTCTCTCTCAGGGAGATCTCTCTCTCTCTCTCTCTCTCTCTCTGTGTCTCTCTGCCCCGTTCTCTCTCTCTTTCTCTCTCTCTCTCTCAGTGTGTGTGTGTGTGTGTGTGTTTGGATAGATAGCTAGATGAACAGGTAGACACATAAACAGATACCAGTTAGGTTGGTCACGTCAGTAAAGCCAATTTGGCTTCTGCTACTGATGGGATGGTGGCGGGGGAGGCTATTTATTCAAATGTGGATGTGGTAGAAAAAATATTTAAGATATTGTAAAAAAAAAAAAAAAAAGGACAGCTACAAAAAAATGGAAGATGAGTGCCCCCAAAGTAGGAAAATACCTGTGCAAAATAATGTTTCATACAGATTCAACCATGTCAAAAACAGCTGACTACAAGACAGTTGATTGGTAAAACCTGATTGTTTTGTAAAGTCATTAATAATTTTAGCAGAATTGATTGAATGGAATTGTAAGGGTCAAAGCCATGTTTCAATACATTTTGTAATAGGCCCAAAGTGGAAACAAAAGTTCACAAAGAATGGAGATGAATTGGGTAGAAAGAAAGATAATTAACTACAGGGTAAGAAGAGATAAAGACAAAGTTACTGTGTTCATCGTGTGTTCAAATGACACTGATAAGGACAAACTTATCAAAAAAAATTGGAAAACCATGAAAAAGGGACATTAGTGAAGTTCAGGACTTTGGAACACCTAAAGTGTTAAGAATTGGGCTTAGTTTGGATGAGGGAGAACACTTGCATAACGATGAAATAGAAAAATACACTTTAAAGAATGGATATATATATGGGTAAAACTGGTATACATAAATACATACACACATACATATACACATACACACATAACACACATATATACACACACACATACATTGTACATATATATACACTAAGAGAGATACACTCTATGTCTCTATCTGTATATGTACACTGTGTATATACTTAGTGTATATATGTTTGTATATGGTGTGTATATATGTATATATACATATATTCACATCTCTCAGTATGTGTATATACGTATGTATGTATACACACTCAGACAGTTGTGTACATATGTGTGGTGTATATATATGTATCTGTATATATATACACACACACACACAGAGATGTATATATGTAAACTCTCTGTGTATGATATATGTATGTATATTACACACACAGAGATATGTGTATCTGTGTGTATATATATGTGTACATATGTATATACACACTGAGACAGATACAGAGAGAGAGAGAAATCCACAATATTCTAATTTATTTTGTCATCCAATGGAAAGGGTTAAATCTTAGAAACCTGATTGTAGTGTACTGTTATATTTCTTTGTTCGGGAACATAGGTCATAGCCTCTATGTCTTGTAATTTATATATTGCAGTATGTATCTTTTAATGTCATCTATAAAATTATAATAGCAGAGAAATATCATCACATTTATTTCCTATCCCTAAAAGCAGGACCAATATCTGATGCAGAGTAGGTGCACAATCATTGCTATTGGCTGTAAAGGTTTGTAATGTAGTCTTTTATGGATGCATCAGCTACAGTTGCTGTCCTCTATACCATTCAGAATATGACTTTTCAGATTATTTTTAATAAAGATTTCAATTAAAAAAGGAGAAAATTGCAAGCCTTCAACTGCTGGGCAAAGTGATCCTGGGGAAACAAATTCATCAAGACTCAATATCTGTTCTCTGATTTTTGCTTACATTTTTCAAGTCCTATCTCAACACCTAAATCTATTATAATTACTTTTGTGATTAATCTAGTTGAAGCCATTTCTCCTTTAGCTCACATTTAACTTTTTATACTATTTACATGTCATTTACTTTTCTTTCTCAACTATTTTTATTTTATTATAAATTTAATTAATTTATTGGCAAAGATAAATTACATATATAATGCACATGTACAAATATATATTTAGATCTCTGTATGTGTTCATGTGCTCCTTATTACTGTTTAGCATTTCATAACATGTATGTAACAGAGATAGATGGCTTAATCATGTCACCTGTTGCAGGACATCTGAACAGATTCCAATTCTTTGCTATTAGAAATACAGCTGCCATGAACATTGTGTTTGTCTCTTTCTCTGGGATAGATGCCCAAGGGTGTAATTTCTGGGTCGTATGGTAATTGCATGTTTATTCTGGTAAGAAATTGCCAAATTGTTTCTCAGAGTGTCTGTACCATTTTACATTTCCACCAGTCAAGTATGAGAGAGACAGCTTCTCCCTTCTTGCCCTGAATTTGTTGTGCTGTCACTAATTTTTAAAATGTATTAATATATTTTAATTAACAAATAAAAACTTAAATATGATATACATTTTAGTTTGTCATCTTAATAAGTAAGCAGTGATATTTCATTTTGCTTTTCCTTTCCTTTTACCCAATGACAAATGATGCTAATTACTTTCTCATTGCTTATTTTTTTATCTGTATGTCCTATTCACTGAAATGTCTATTAATATATTTTAGACATATTGTAGTTGTTTTGAAATTTGAGAATTCCTCATATGTTCTAGATACCATTCATTTTTGGATAAGTGATTTGAGGCTGTTTTCTTCAGGTCTGTAGCTGTTCTTTCAATGACTTTACATGGGCATTCAAAAACGAATTTTATCCTGTTTTAATTTTAATAAGGTACAAATTATCAGGGTTTTCATTCATATATTGTGTTTTACAGTCAAGTCTAGGAATAGTTTGCCTATGGAACATTTTGTACTATGTTTTTCTTTAAATTACAGTTTATGTTTTACATTTAAGTCCATAATCTATCCTTACCTATCTTTTATATAAAGTGTGACATTTTCACTGATGTCAGGTTTTTTTATGTGAATATCAAATTGTTATAGAAACATTTATTAAGAAGCTCATTCTTTTTTTATCAAATTTATTGGACATATTTGTCAAAGATCAATCTTTGTGAGTTTTCTGATTCTGTTTGCCAATATGTTGTTGAGTGTTTTGTTTATTTTTAGCATATAATTTTATAAAGTGTATTAGCCTATAGTTTTCATTTTTTATATTCTCATCTCATTTTGATATCAGTGCAATACTCAAAAAATGAACTGGAAAGTGTTTCATCCTCTTCTATTTGGAGAAAAAGATGTGTAAAGTTTATGTTAATTATGTAAATGATTGATGGAATTCTCCAGTAAAACCATCTGGGCCTAGAGATTTCCAGGCACTTGTTTAATTTTTATCATAGGGTTGTTTTTTCTTTTCTTCTTAAAATAAACTTTTAAACTTTAGAAAAGTTTAGGTTTACAGAGAAATTGCACACACTTAAAAAAGTACAAACAGTTCACCACAGTTTCTCCTATGATTAACGTGATGATGGTACACTTGTCAAAATTAGCAAGCCGATATTGATACATTATTAAATTTCATACTTTACTAAAATTTTCCCAGTTTTTGCCTAATATCCATTCTCTATTCTAGGATGGCATACTGTATACTAGATTACATTTACTCATGATGCCTCCTTAGGTTCCTCCTAGCTGTACCATTTCTCAGATGTTCCTAATTTGTGATATCCTTGAAACTTTTGATGACTGCTACTTAGATATTTTGTAAAAATGTCCTTATTCCTTATTTGGGACTTATCTTTTGTTTGTTCTCATGATTTGGCCTTTGTTATTTGTTTTGGGGAGGAAGATAGTGGCAAAATGCCTTTCTCACTACATCATATCGAAAGTATTAATACATTATATCACCATTGCATGTCACCTGTGGTAGACAGAATAATGGGATCCAGATAAGTCTGCATGTTAATCTCCTAAATCATGACTATATTTTCTTCTTTTGGAAAAGTAGACTTTGCAAATATTATTGAGTTAAATATCTTAAAAGATGGTGATTTTCCTGGATTATCCAGATGGGTTTATTATAATCACAAGGTCCTTAGAAGATGTAAGTTGGGGTCAGAGGAGTCAGAGGAGCTATGATGAAGGAAGCAGAGTTTTGAACCATGAGACTGCTGGCTTTGAAGCTGCAAGGGGGCCATGAGCCAAGGAATGAGGGAAGCCGCTAGAAATTAGAAAAAGCACTAGAGTTTCCAGAAGGCATTCTGCACTGCCAAGAACTGGATTTTTATCCCTGTAAGATGCATTTTGGAATTCAGACTTTCAGAACGGTAAAATCATAAATTTGTGTTTTTGAAGCAACAGCACAACAGTTTGGGTCTCCACGGATACACCTGCATTAAGTCCACATCTCTTCTGACCAAATTATGACAGTAAACTGGTGAGTATAGATAAACCCTGTGGCAGTAGAGTAAATGTAATTTGGCGTCTGTCACACATGAAGCTGCTGTTGGTAATTTCCAGGGATTGAGACAGAGAAGACAGCATTTGTGAGATCAGTCACTAAACACCAGTCATTTTTAACATCTTGTAGTTATTGCATTATGGAAACCATGTCTGGGACTGATGAGGCTATGTCAGGTACAACTTAATTTAAACCTTACTGGCCTGTTAGTTTCCATGAGACATTCATTTTTTTATGGGCCATACAAGGGCTGTTTTACAGAAAATGTGTTGTTACCAGCATTTCAACTTCTAGCATGTTAGTATTAGTCAGGGTTCACTAAAGAACGTTGTATAGATATATAATGTATACATAGATACATAAGAGTGGATTTACTATGAGAATTGGCTTGTGTAGTTATGGAACCTGAGAAGGCCCACAGGATGCTATCTGCAAATTAGAGAGCCAGGGAAGTTGATGGTGTAGTTCAGTCTGTCCAAAGGCCTTAGAACCAGAGAAGCTCTCATATCTGAGGGCAGGAGTAAATACAATTTCCCAGCTCCATAAAGAAAGCGCATTTACCCTTTCTCTTTCTTTTTGTTTTATCCAGGCCCTCAGTGAATTGAATGATTCCTGCTCACATTGCTGAGAGCAGATTTTCTTTATCCAGTAACTGACTGAAAGCTAAATTTCTTCCAGAAATACATTCACACACGCACCTAGAAATAACATTTTACCAGGGCCTAGGTATTCCTCAACCCAGTAAAGTTGCACATAAAAGTAACCATCACTTATGTCATTACTTAAAATGGTATCTAGGTATTCTATATTGTTTTAAATTAACAATTTCTGTGGGCTCAGGTATTTCTATTGGTTCCCGGATAGCTTGTTCAATTAAAACTAGTCTGAGAGAGGATTGTCACACTTTCTATTTTACAGCATTAGGTAGGAAAATAAATACCCAGTGAAACATAATATCTGTTTCAATAGTACGTTCAGGCAAAGGATATATGACAAAAACTCATAAGTTTTATCCAAAATTTTTCTCTAATCTCATTAATCATTCCATCACTGTAGCCTCCCAGTCTAACCTTAGTCACCATTAAAACTTCACTAGCAGTTTTCAGAATCACAGTGCGTTTGGCTCCGGGAAGTAAATGTTAGTAGCATATAAGCAACCTGGTCTAAGTTATTCAGGTACAGCAACCCAAATGCAGCAAGAAAGTGAGGAACAGGCATATTCAGTGGGTGAATATCCCATCCATTATGAAGCCAGTCCCAATTAGCTTGCATAGAAAGTATACTAACTGTTTTATCTGCAGTGTCTCACTTGACATTTACAGATGAAGTTGGGAAGTCCATTTTATCTGGTCCACTAGCCTGGCTGTTGCCTTGGGAATACCTTCCTGTGTGTCTGGATCACATAGAGCTATGTGTAATTATGCTAGTGAACTGTGGGTCTTGTGTCAGCCCAAATATGTTCTTCCCCTCTGCAGCATTTAAAATCAAATACACTACTTCCAAATTAGTCACTCTCAAACTAGATTTCAGTGAAGATTCTTCAGGAAACTGATGATACTGACCTACAATATGGGACAACTCCTTTAACTGGTTTTAGTAGTTTCTTAGTTTAGATTTTCCCTCCCCTCATGTGGATGATCTTCTTGGTCACTAGAAGCCTTAGAGGTACTTTCAGTTGTTATGGCATACATTCTTCTTTTGTAGGCAGCTTTCATGCTACTGGATGTAGCTCAGACGAACAGAAGTCTAAGCTCAGTTTAGCATCAAGACCTGACCCAGCACCTTCTTTCATTTTAGCCATTACAAAAAACAGTAACCAAGGGATTCTATGTTTAGCATCTTTCTTATTATTTTGCATGTCCTTAGTTATCGAATGAGCTGACTTCTTGAGAATTGGGTCTACCACCAATTCTAATTTGTGGAGTTAACTTTTACGTTTAGTAACTCATGACAGCACAGCTGCAGTTGCATACCACAGGTGACTAAGTATCCATCTAGAGATCAAAGTTCCTCGGCACTCCACCTTTTCATTCTTTCTCTTCACAAATTATGTCACAGGCTGTGTTATCCTATCTCACTTCTCTGACACCAAGAGAAAAACCATTTCTCTACTCGAAACCCTTCTGACATCAAATGTGTAGGTTTTCGAAACCATGCAGTGCTCCAGTTTTCTGTACACATCAACTGGGTGTTCCGCAGCTTAATTCAACTGTGACACTAAGTACTCAGAATTGACACAGAATCCGCAGGTTAAGGGTCAGTCACACAAAACAGCCCCCACTTCAAATGCCAATCACAAGTCTAGACCTCCTGTATTTCTGACAGACTGAAAAGTCAAGAGGTCCTGTGATTTCCCTCTTGGTTCTATAGCTTGCTAGAATAGCTCACAGCATTCAGGGATTACAGGTTACTCTCTATTAATGGTTTCTGATAAAGGATATTATAAAGCATACAAATGAATAGCCAGATGAAGACGTACATAGGGCAAGGTCCAGAAGGATCCCAAGTGCAGGAGATTCTATCTCTTGGTGTTGGGTTTCACCATCCTCCCTTTACATGGATGTGTTCACCATCTGGAAGGCATCTGGACACCAGAGTTTAGTCTCTTCATGCAGGCTTCATCATATATGCACTATTTATAATTAATTCAATTTTCAGCCTCACTGGATAGGGACTGGGGGTAACTGAAAGTGCCAAGCTTCTAATCATGGCTTGGTCAGTCTACTGACCAGCCTCTGTTGAAAAACTGTCCGTAAGCTCACCAAGAGAAGCCCCATTAAATGAGACACTTGTATCACCTCGAATTCCGAGGAAGTTAGAAGCTCTGTGTCAGGTACTGGGAGTAGAGACTAAATACATGTGTTTCTAAACAAATTTTGTTGCAATGTAGGACCAAAATTGCCTTCTTTGAGAAGACCCAAGATGCCCTGTCTCTATGTTTTTTGTCCAGTGCTGAGATCCCAAATCAGCTTACTTTTTTGTTACCACATTTCAGAGTCCTCTTTTGATTATCTCTTGTATCATTTCCAGGGATGATCATGGTGGTTAGTGAGGAGAAGCCAGGAAAAAACTGTTTTATGTCACCTAGTTTGAATCAGAAATTGCCCAAGTTGGCTTTTTTCTCTTTAAATAGAAAAAAATTAGTTTTTACAAAAATCTACTAATGTTCCCAAAATGTATAATATACCATCTGTACAACATACCACAATGTACTACTTTTAGGAAAACTCATTCAATTTCTTATGAAAAATGTAAAAATATTCAATGTCTACTAAATTATGAATCATATTTGATATTTCAAATGCACAACTCTGGAGCCTGAAGCTGTTTTACAATATTGGTATCACTTTCAACTTAAGAATTTATCCTGTGATTAAAGTTATATCACATAAGCCAAGTGTAAAACTACTATGAAAAGACAAAATATATATACATACATAATATATATATGCCTATGTAATCTATAAAAGCAATTTGCTAATTGAATGGAAAAATAATTGTATCAGACAGAATTTAAGGGACAAAACAATATTGATCTGTAAAGAGATTGTGTGTTTAAATATTGAAATTCACTCTATTACGTTATATTTTGAAAAAGTCATTAACAGTCTCAATTAATATGAGACTATTTTATATTTTACTTTAACTTAAGTAAGGCAGATACTTGTGAAGTCAGAGAAAACTGAGTCTCACTGCTAAATGGAGCTCAAATGTATACAAGAACACTTGGAATTATTTGTTTAATACAAATGAAGGTTTTGAAGTACCTCCTGAAAGTGAGATTATGCTTACTCGAAAGTGAGTTATGCTATTCTGATATATGGAAGAGAAAAATAAGCAGCCATTTATATACACAATTATTTATTTATGTGTGAAATACAAACAATGACAATAACTAATAAATGATGTTGGTATTTATAAAATAAAATATTTTTCAAGCTCTGAATAATTTTTGGCTGATGATGATAAGACAGAGTGGACTTTAACATGAAAATGTTCAGTTAATAAATACTTTAAAAATCTTCTTCCATTTATTTGTCAATTTAAATTCAGAAAACTTAGAAAAGTAATTATGTTGACAGAAAGCTCTTATCAGAATTGTCTGCCTTACAAATCTAGAGCCATATATTTAATGTTCATGTACTAACTTAGGTTTGAATGGTCCTAAATAAAAATATTTTCAAATATTTGTGAATAGGTTGGTTAATGTGTATTACTTACCAAACATATTGCATTCCTATGGAATAACATTTAATGGAGCTCTTTATTTAAATTTGGAGATGTAGTATTTAACATAAAGTGAGAAGTCAAGTTTTCTATCCAGAAAAAACTATTTTTGAATAATTTTTCCCATGTCCAAAACATGTATATACATATACATGTGTAGAAACTTCTAACAACTATCTGAACTTGATCATACAAAGTTAGAAGAAAAAAATTCAAAAGCATGTTTTATAGGATTCATATCTTTGAATCACCTGGGAAGTTTTTTGAAATACATATACATTAGCAAAATTGGATTTACCATGAAGCTAATAAACTTTAAGCTATATGGACTCTCACTTGGCTCTAAATTTGTATTTGTAAATTTGTGTGTTTTTTCTTCTAACAGACCTCCCAGATTGTATGCATATTAGTCTGCACACAATTTCAAAGCACCCCTGATTCTTCTTCCTTAAAAGACTTCTTTATTGAAATTTTGACAACTGAGTCCTTAGGATATGCAGTCTCACAAGCTTGGGAATAATTCTCATGAAAAATTAAAAGCCAGTATTTTAAATTTTAGAAGTTTGATTATAGCAAAAGTAAATAATGAGAAAGTGAACAGTCTGTGATGCTATTATATTATTGTTCAAAGCTCAAACCCACAGTTTTCATAAGAGATTGTACTCTAATTGAGAAGTAATCCTTATCATGCGTAAAACAGAACTACCCACAACAAATGAACAGATATTTAGACAATCAAGATACAAACAAACACTGGCATGTGAGGACACAGCAAGAGGCACCATCTTGAAAGCAAAGAGCAAGG
This sequence comes from Colobus angolensis palliatus, assembly GCF_000951035.1. Taxonomy (NCBI): domain Eukaryota; kingdom Metazoa; phylum Chordata; class Mammalia; order Primates; family Cercopithecidae; genus Colobus; species Colobus angolensis. Next base: position 3,346,537 of record NW_012115055.1, on the reverse strand, counting down.
CTGCGCTAGACACTGAATCCACTGGCATCTCAACCTTAGACTTTTCAGCTTAAAAAACTATGAGAAATAAATTTCTATTATTTGTAAATGACCCAGTCTGAAGTATTTTGTTAGAGCAGCATTAATGGACTGAGACACCTTGAAAATGGCAAAAAACAAGAGAAGGAATTGTAATGTAAACCAACTATTTAAATAATGATACTTTTTTCTCTAATAGTCTTGCTATTTGTTATACGTTTACTTTGAAAAACATGTAAATATCAAAAAATTTAAATCAAAAATCTTTATTGAATTACCATGTGATCCACCATCCACTACTGAGTATATATCCTAAAAAAATGAAATGCGTATATCAAAGAGATATCCGAACTCTTATGTTCCCTACAGCATTATTAACAATAGCCAGGATATGAATCAACCTAGATGTCCATAAGTGGATAAAGAAATAAAGAAAATATGGTATGTATACACAAGGGAATACTATTCAGCCATATATAGAAGGAATTCCTGTCATTTTACTGACAATATGGATGAACCTGGATGACATTAAGTAAAATAAGCCAGGCTCAGAAAGATAAATATCACAAAATTTGACTTATGAGTAGAATGTTAAAAGTTAAACCTATAGAAACAGAGAACAAAATGGCAGTAACCCAAAGTGAGAGATTGGGGAGATGTGGATGAAATGATACAAAATTTTGGTTAAATGTGAAGAATAAGTTCAAGAGACCTATTGTACCTCATAAGGTAACAGTAGCTTATAACAATATATTACATACCTGAAAATTGCTAAGATAGTAGATTTTAAGTGTTTTTACCTCAAAACTGGTAAGATAATGAATAAGCTAATTAGCTTAATTTAGCCACTTCACAATGTATGCATTTATCAAAACATTATGTCATACACCACAAACATATACAGTTTTATCAATTTATATATACACATGTACACACACACATATGTCTCAAAGCTATTTTTGTTAAAACACATTTGACTATATCAACGATAAAACCACCTTTAGAATAAAAGACCCAAGTGCTACAGAAAGATAACACACTCTCCTGGTGAACTAAGAGTAATGTAAAACTCTTTTTACAGTTGTGAAGCTGGGAAGATGAATGACAGTTTAATGACATTGGGGACCAGTAGCCTTGGCAGAGTCTCCGAGGTCTGTCAATCAGAAATGAGCGGACAGTGTTACGATCTAAGGGCCATGAGAGTAAAGAAAACAAAGTAGAGAGAGTTTTGTCTCAGGAGAAGAACAAAGGCTTCTGAAACACACTGATCACTAAAAGAAGTGGCAATAGATGAGTAAAACATTTTCTCATAATAAATGCAGGAGTAACCTAGCAAGTTATTAATTGAGTAGGTTATTAAATGTTCCCCATTTGTAGAAAGTCATTTGCCTCCACAGAAGAATGTCTATGTTTAAAATTCAGCAGATAGAATTCCAAAGAAGGGAGAAATGTCTCTTTTTATGTGTAAAAGGTATAGGAGGGGTACTTTTGCATCCACTTTCAAAACAATTATTCCTGTCTTTCGCCACTTCATATCACTGAGAACAGTGGCTTCGAATGACATTAAATTACTAAAGAAAAAACGGTTCTCCGCAGGTCAAAGCAAAAATACCTAAACTTTGAAACATGGTCAGTATTCAAATGAAGATATTTTAAATGCTCATTACAGCTTTGTTCTTGAATCTACCTTTTATTTGAAATGTTATCTCTGTTTAAAGTTTCATTTAAAATTCTAGATACTTTAGAAATTTGATTTGAGTGCTTTCAATTTGTATCAAAATTGGACACAGACATAATAGAGTTTAGAGAGTTACACAAGCTAGAAGCATTGCCTCTTACTAAATTTCTACCAAGAAAAACTGTTAAAATCTTTTGTTAGGTTAAGAACAAAAATGTGTTCTTATAGAAAAATTTGTGGAGAAAAATTAATTTGCTTTCATTTATGTACAAGTCCTGTATAGTAATGGAAAACTAAGATCTTCTGCTATTTAAATCAATTATATTTGGATTTATGAATAATAGTTTAAAAATAAAAATCTAATATTAATCAAAAGTATCTGAAATATTTTAAAGGTATAGCATAAGAAGCCTTTGAAATAAATTTGAAATATCAATATTAAGACAACAGAAGTCATAAAACTTTAGCAAATACAATGCTTAATTGAAGACTTGGAAAGTAATGAATATATTAGCATTTTAGCTCCTAGAGCTATGTTTAAAATTAATCTACTTACAAACAAAAGAGTAAAAGTAGTACTAACACATCATTTTTCTATTAATAATTTATATCAATATAATCGTTTTCTTAATTCTGACATGACCCTTTGTCTTAGAATTGACAGACATTATTTAGCCTTGCTTCTTAACATTTTGGATATCCTTATGATGATTGACTTAGTAGTGAATACAAAATATAAATAATCCAGGCTCTATGTGTTTTCAAGAAAAAAATATTACTTAAAATTAAACTAAAATACTTCTGCACAACAAAGGAAGCAAAGAACAGAGTGAAAATGTACCTACAGAATTAGTAATTTACTTATTCGAGTTTTTTACTGTCTTTAGCATCTAGCTATCTATATCTATCTATCTATCTATCTATCTATCTATCTATCTATCTATCTATCTATCTACCTATCTACTATATATCTCAGTGTCCAGAATAGTGCCTAGCTCATAGTAGACTCTCAATAAATATTTTAAATGTAATCATCTGTACAACTAGCTTTCATATCTGAAATTTAAAACCTCCTTTATGTTATAGTTCTAAAACACTATTATTAATCACTTACTGGCATAGAAATATGAATACATTTAAATACTCAGTGATTTACTTAATTTTTTATTTAAATTTATGTATTCATATAAATTATTAATTATGACCATCAATAGATGTTTATAGCAAATAATTACTGATCAACAATTGATTGGTAATGATGGTTACTATTCATCATTTATTTAAATTTCTTCATAAATCATTTGCTGTAGAGGTAAGACTTTCTAAAATATGGTTCATTATTTGGAGTCCCATGTATACCTTCTAGCCATGTTCTAGATGCAGTATGTATGAGTTCATCATTCAGTTTCTTTAAAGAGGAGTCAGTCATCTTTTCATCACATCATTCTGCAGTGTTTTCTGCCACATAGAAATCAAGACTATGGCCTAGTTAGTGTTATCTCAGTATTTTCTGAGCCATGTTCTCCAAAGGCTTATTTGGAGGAAACAAAACCAGCATACAACAATTAGTAGTGTTCCTATACACTAACAGCAAATTATCTGAAAGTTATATTAAGAAAGCAATTCTATTTACAATCACGATGAAAATTAAGTATTTAGGAATAAATGTAACCAAGAAAGTCAATGATATGTATACTGAAAAATAAAACATTCATCAAAGGAATTGAGACACAAATAAATGTAAAGATATTACATGTTCATTTATTGAAAGAATTAATGTTAAAATGTTTGTATTACCCAAAATGATGAAAAATTCAATACAATTTCTATCAAAATACCAAGATAATCTTCATATAAATATAAGAAGCAATGCTAAAATTTGTATGAAACCGAGTAAGACCACAACTACCCCAAACAATCTTATGCTGAAAGAAAAATGCTGGAGGTATCACACTACCAGGCTTAAAAATGTATCATAGGCTGTAGTAAGCAAAGCAGAATGACACCAGCATACAAATAAACACATAGACCTGTAGAAAATAATAAGGAGCTTAGATATGAATCTACACTTATACAATCAAGTGTTATTTTAATTATTGTTATTATTTTTGAGACAGTCTTACTCTGTTGCCCAGGCTGGAGTGCAGTGGTGCGATCATGGCTCACTCCAATCTCAGCCCCTCAGGTTGAAGCGATTATCCTGCCTCAGCCTTCCAAATAGCTGGGACTACAGACACATGCCTGGCTAATTTTTTTGTACTTTTTTAGTAGAGACTAGGTTTTACCATTTAGTAGAGGCGAGGCCAAGCTCATCTCGAACTCCTGACCTCAAGTGATCCACCCACCTAGGCCTCGCAAAGTGCTGGGATTATAGGCACAAACCACTGCACCCCATGCAATAAATGTTATTGATAAAACTGGATATCATCATACAGGAGGATAAAATTAAACTTGTATTTCATACCATATAACAAATCAAATCCAAATAGAAGATAGACAGTATATATACTGCACCTATGAAACTACTAAAATAAGGAAAAATCTCCATGACATTGATCTGGGCAGTGTTTTTTTGGATATGTCCCCAAAAGTACTGGCAACAGAAACAAAAATAGACCAATGGGATTACATCACACTAAAAGCTTCTGCATATCAAAGGAAACAATCGACAGAGTGAAAAGACAAGGTAAACAGTGGGGGAAAATATACACACATTATTCATCTGATAAGAGGTTGATATCCAAAATATATGAGAGACTCAAACAACTCACTTGTAAGAAAACAAATAAACCTATTTAAAAATAGAGAAATGATATGAATGAAAGATTCTCAAAGTAAGACACACTAATGATCAGAAGGTACATTAAAAAATGCACTCATCAACATCACTAATAATCAAGGAAATGCAAATTAAAGCCACCATGATATAACATCACACACAGGTTAGAATGGCTGCAATCAAATAGGTGAATGATAAGTATTGGCAGAGATGTAGAGAAAAGGGAATCCTTGCAGACTGTTGGTAGAAATGTAAATTAGTACAGCCATTATGAAAAAAATGTATGGAGGTTCCTCAAAAAATTAAAAATAGAACTATCCTATGATCTCATAATCCGACTACTGGGTGTATATCCAAAGGAAATGTAATCAGTGCTTAAAGAGATATTTGCACTCTCATATTCCTCACACTCGCAGTTCCTCATATTCAGTCCATTCATTGAATGAATGGATAAAGAAAATGTGGTCCATATACACAGTGAAATACTCGTTAGCTTTTAAAAATAACTAAATCCTGACATTTGCCAACAGCATAGGTGAACCTAGCAGACATTACGTAAATTGCAATAAACCAGGCACAGAAAGACAAATACTGCATGATATCACTCATACATGAAATCTAAAAAACTAGACTTTAGAGAAGTAGAACAGAATGTCGATTGCCAGGGGCTGGGGTGATTGAGTGAGTGTTTGGGGGCGACGTTGAACAAAGGACACAAAATTTCGATTAGATACAAGGAAAAAGTTGAAGTGATCTTTTGTACAGCATGGTGACTGTACTTAAAAATATATCTTTGAAAAATGCCAAGAGGATGGATGTAAAGTATTCACACCACAAAAATGATCATTGTATGAGAAAATGTATGTTTATTAGCTAGATTTAGTCACTCCACAATGGAAATATACTTCAAAGTAATGTTCTACATGGTAAATACATACAATTTGATTTGTCAATTAAAAAATATGTAAGTAAATAGTGTAGTTAAGATAGGCTCCAAAGGTAGATAACATGTAAAATTGTTAGAAACAAGTGAGGGTGTTTGCCATGAGGATATTAGATAAGAAAATAAATTCCTACAGATAATAATTCCTTTAATTATTGCCTACAAATTAGCTTTAATTTTTTTTTTATTTTTTTTTGAGACATCTCGCTCTATCACCCAGGCTGGAGTGCAGTGGCATGATCTCGGTTCACTGCAACCTCTGCCTCTCAGCTTGAAGCAATTCTCCTTCCTCAGCCTCTCGAGTAGCTGAGATTACAGGCACCCGCCACTATACCTGGCTAATTTTTATATTTTTAGTAGAGACGGGGTTTCACCATGCTGGTCACGCTTGTCTCGAATTCCTGACCTCAAATGATCCACCCACCTCGGCCTCCAAAAGTGCTGGTTTTATAGGCTACTTCTTATTTACTTAGTAATAGCATTAAGGTTGCCTGTGTTAGGTATATTTTGGGAAATGAATCATGATATATTATCTGGTAACTATATATATACATTTTGCTTATGAAGTAACTTGGAAATTGTTAAACTCTAAAATCCCCAGTATTATATAAAATGGAAGACTTGTCTGATTTATGCTCTTCTTTCCTTTTTCCTTTTGTCCTTCCTATTTACTTCCAGTTCATATTATTTATTGAAATTCTATTTACACAATACATCTTAGTTTAGTCTAAGGTCCTAATAGTGAAGTACTTTAAATTCAGAGAGATATAAATAAATTATATTATTGACGGTAATTATAATGCTTGGATCAACCAAAAACACTCCTTTCTTATTGTTATTACATACAGTAATATTTTCTACTGAATTAAGTTAATTTATAATAGTACCTAATTAATTAATGCAATCTACAAAATAACTTCTGGTCTCATTGAAGTTTTCACTTAGGCCAATAAATAGTTTTCAGATGGAGGAAAAAATTATAAATCATCTGTATAAACACATACAGGATATTCACTCAAGATAAGAAAAATTAAGATAACCATATCATAAATGTATATTCTGTTTAAAATTGTGCTGTAGATGCCCATTATACATCAAATAGTATTCCAAATAGTCACATTTTATATTACCATTTATATTCAAAATGTAATATTGCAATTAGTTGTCAACTGTTTTGAACACTTGCTTTACTTTCTGATAATATTATGATATATGACTGGAAAAATTTGTGTCAGCACATGTCTGCTTTTAATTAGACAACTTATTTATGGGTATAGACTGTTATTTACAAGGGCAAAATATCTAATTCACAGAGAATACATTATTTGTTTAAAAATAACCGTAGTTATTTAATTTACCTTCACTTTACAATATAACTTTTTATATCTCTGTTTTGTGTTTTGTTTTTCCTATGCTAGTAAACTTTAAATCAGCCAATTAATTATTACTTCATTGGCCTGGATTTTTAACATGTATTTTAACATTACCAGAACCATAATTCTAATAGAAATATCACAATAAGTGATTGTTGACAAAACACGTTGAATGCATTGAATTTTACTTTCTCCCACTTTTTTCCTATAACTTTCAACTTCTGTATCTGTCTCCCACAGAATGCTCTAATTCTTCATTATCTCCCAAGTTACTAAGTATTCCAGCATATCAATTTGCAGAACAACTAAATGTGCTATGCAAACTTTCACCACCTAGAACACTGCCATTTCCTCAGCAAAATAAAAATGTGTTGTAAATTTATCTTTTAAAATATCAACTTTGTCAAATGTCTGTTTTCTCATGAAGAATCAGTGATAAAATGATTTTAATGATTTAAATGATTTTAATGATGAATCTTTGGAACTTGTGACATAATATAAGAAATTTTACTCAGTTTCAAATTATACCTGGTACCTACTTTTGTCATTCCCCCCAAACAAATATGCCAATGTGGTGAATGTCTTTATATCAAAACATTGAGATGTGATTTCAATGTAGTGAGTTTACTTTTATGATTGCATTAGAATAGATTTATTTTCAAGTTCACAAGAAGCCCTGAGTCAATTCTAAGGCCATGAAAACTGTTGAGGCACTCACCACATTAAAATTATAACATTTATTGGTGAGAAGGTATTAATTATCTAACTTTTTATTGTCCTTATACAAGTACATTAAGACAGGCTGCTGAAGTGATGTAGTGCATTCATAGTTAAAAACAAATCTAAATTTATTTTTCTGATTTCTGTCTACTTTTCAATTATACACAATAAGGTGGGAGTGCATAATTTATGCTTATATAATTTGATGTAAAATAAATGATCACTTTTTTTAATCCTAGATTTATTAGTTAGTGTTACACCTGTTAAGTGGATTTCAAACTATATTATTTTTTGAAAACATGGCAGGTATCTGGTTTTCAAAAGTTTGTGAATCCATTCTAATGTAATCGTTAATAAGCAAAAAATACATTTTAGAATACATTTCAACATAATGGTTTGATAGTAAATGCTTTTTCTCATGAGGACAATTCACTTTCCAGCAATTGTAGAGTGTTAAAAAAAGTGAAAGAGAATAAATTTTGTGTTTATCTTTCACCGTAATGGTGCACTATTCTTACTTGGTCACCACTATAAAAGAGATTGAGGTCTAGGTAGAGTCAGGGAATTTGTTAATTTTATACTTTAGCTTTCAGGGGAATGGCTATACTTGCTTTGTATACAATACTAGATATAATGCATTTACATATACATGCATCAAAACCTTTAAATAATTAACCAGTACCATCATAACTAATTTCAATATAAAATGAAGATTGTATTATTTATGTTTATTTTAAAACTTTTAAATTATATAAAATAGCCTTTATGAGTTGTCCATCCTCTTGTATATAATCTTTTAAAACTTACTTTAAAAAAAGTTGTCCTTGACCCAACCTAAATTTTAATTATAGATTACACACAAAAATATAAAAATATTGCTTTAATAGAAGGCATGCTTATTAACATAGAAAGAAAACAATATACGCCTAAATTCTTATTAAGTTATTACTAACAATAAATGTCATTTGCAGAATTTAGGAATCAGAAAACCAAAGCACATGAACAGAAAACAAAACCACAAGTGTTCTTGAAAGCAATTTAATCAAAAAAAACAAAGGATAGAGAGCTTAAAATTCCTACTTTTCATGTATTTTAAATGTTTTGTTATGCTTTCTTTATTCTCTAGGTCTTGCATTTTTCTTTCATCTTAAAGAAATTACTTAATGAATTGCTGTGTCATTTCCTTGCTTTCTGTCTATTTGGTTATTATTCTTTGAATAGTGTTATTCATTTAAGCTTGTTATTTTTGTTGCATCTTTGTTATGTTCTGTTTGCTTTTTGAAAGGAGCAAGTTTTGACTTAAATACCAAAATACTGAAATATCAGTAACAGTGAAACACATTTTATTGGAACGTATACGTTTTGAATACAATTTTGGAATAATCTCTTCTTATAAGATACACCAAAGACAAAACTGAAGCTTCTTCAACTAATCCAATATTTGAAACTGAGCCTTCATTTTATGTCATCCTAAATAATTGCTGCAATTGATTTGTTAACATCAGGAAAAGAAAAACACATTCACATATATATAAGGAAGCACATTTTATGTTTGCTTTTTTGCACTGGTAAACTTGTTCACACACTTGCAAACAAAGGAGCCAGAAATTCATATTCAAAATAAAATTTATAAAAGTTTATGAACATATCTATCCATGAGTAAATTTAAACGGAAACTTACAGAAAATTAGGTCTTTGTTAACATTTTATTATCTTGAAAATAATATTTTTCACGTATACTTTGTTAAAGTTTGATATAGACAAAAATATGATTGGAAAGCAAAATTTAGATAGTTTTCTACTTTTCCCTATGAAATGATAAACCATTTTCTAAACTTATATTTATGCATGTTTAATAAAAGATTCATTTTTCATTTAATTTTAATTTTAGACATTTGCCTTCTCAAGCAGATTAACAATGTAAGATACTAATTGTCAAATAAAACTAATTTATTCATGAAGATATTGAAAAATATGAATTACTGTTGTCTATCTGAAAAATTTTTAACATAATAGAGTCTTTACAATGGTTCAAAAATGTGATTCCTCACCATACATATTTGTTTGGATTTAGTGAGTAACCTCAAAATGAAAAAGTATATCTTAATGTCTTTAAACAATTTTGTTTTCCATTATGTCCTCTAAAGAAAGATAAAAATAAAATTAATGAGATAAATTAAATACTAGAATAAGGTTTTTTTCAGATGTTTTTGAGTTTTGGAGAACGACAAAATATTGTATTATGTGATATTTCTGGCCTCCAAGAACCAACTTTTGCTCTTTAGTTTGATATTGCTTTGTTCAGAATTTCTGGTTTATTCAGAGTATTCCCCTTCACTGTTCTAGTTTTCTGTTTTGCGTGTACCATCATTAGAAATTCCATAGAACTTATTTATTTGGTTATTTTATGTGTCTTCTTGTTTAATGGTAACCTCTAGGAGAACATGTGTTTTTATATTTTTTTAGTTTGTTTTTGATTGTTCATAGTGCCTGGAATATTGCTTGATCCATATTTAGTAGGTACCCAGTATACATTTATCAGGTCAGACTTGTTACAAACACTTGAATAAACACTGGATTTAAGAAGTTTTCCTCAATGATGCGTTCAATTCATACTTAACCAATGTTTTAGTCCAGTTTCATGCTGCTGATAAAGACATACCTGACACTGGGAAGAAAAAGAGGTTTAATTGGACTTACAGTTCCACATGGCTGGGTAGGCCTCAGAATCATGGCAGGAAGCAAAGGACACTTCTTAAATGGTGGTGGCAAAAGAAAATGAGGAAGATGCAAAAGCAGAAACCCCTGATGAAACTATCAGATCTTGTGAGACTTACTCACTATCATGAGAATAGCACGGGAAAGACTGGCCCCCGTGATTCAGTTACCTCCCCCTGGGGCCCTTGCACAACATGTGGGAATTCTGGGAGATACAATTAAAGTTGAGATTTGGGTGCGGAAAAAGCCAAACCATATCATTTCGCCCCGGTTCCTCCAAATTTCATGTTCTCACATTTCAAAACCAAGCATGCCTTCCCAATAGTCCCCAAAGTCTTAACTCATTTCAGCATTAACCCAAAAGTCCAAGTCCAAAGTCTCATCTAAGACAAGGCAAGTTCCTTCATCCTATGAGCCTGTCAAATCAAAAGCAAGTTAGTTACTTCCTAGATACAATGAGGGTGCAGAAACTGGGTAAAACAGCCATTCCAAATGGGAGAAACTGGCCAAAACAAAAGGGGTACAGGTCCCATACGAGTCTGAAATCCAGTAGGTCAGTCAAATTTTAAAGCTCCAAAATGATCTTCTTTGACTTCAGGTCTCACATGCAGGTCACGCTCATGAAAAACGTGAGTTCCTATGGTCTTGGGCAGCTCCACCCCTGTGGCCTTGCAGGAAACAGCCTCCCTCCTCACTGCTTTCACAGGCTGGTGTTGAGTGTCTATGGCTTTTCCAGGCATACAATGAAAGCTGCCAGTAGATCTACCTTTCTGGGGTCTGGAGAATGGTGGCCCTCTTCTCACAACTCCACTAGGCAGTGCCTCATTAGGGACTCTGTGTGGAAGCTCCAACCCCACACTTCCCTTCTGCACTACCCTAACAGAGGTTCTCCATGAAGGCCCTGCCCCTGCAGCAAACTTTTGCCTAGGCATCCAGGCACTTCCATACATCTGAAATCTAAGCAGAGGTCTTCAAATCTCAATTCTTGACTGCAGGCTCAAAACCACATGGAAGCTACCAAGGCTTAGGACTTTCACCCTCTGAAGCCACAGCCTGAACTCCACCTTGGCCCCTTTCAGCCATGACTGAAGTGCCTGGGACACAGGGCACTAAGTCCCTAGGATGCACATAGCACAGGGACCCTGGGCCCAGCCCACAAAACCACTTTTTCCTCCTGGGCTTCCAGGCCTGTAATGGGAGGGGCTGCCTTGAAGGCCTCTGACATGGCCTGGAGACATTTCCCCATGGTCTTGTGGATTAACATTAGGCTTCTTGCTACTTATGCAAATTTCAGCAGCCAGCTTGAATTTATCCTCAAATAAAAGGGCTGGGGGGCTTTTCTACTGCATTGTCAGGCTGCATATTTTCTGAACTTTCATGCTCTGTTTCCCTTATAAAACGGAATGTCTTTAACAGCACTCAAGTCACCTATTGAATGCTTTGCTGCTTAGAAATTTCTTCCACTAGATATCCTAAATCATCTCTCTCAAGCTCAATGTTCTAAAAATCTCTAGGACAGGGGCAAAATGCTGCCAGTCTATTTGCTAAAACCTAACAAGAGCCACCTTTGCTCCTGTTCCCAACAAGTTCCTCAAGTTCCTGAGTGAAGGGAGAAAAAGAATTGTTAAGCTTTTACTAGAAGATACATTATTTACTTGCTCAAAACAATTTATCATCTACTTATATATGTATACTGTATATAGGTACCCCTTAAGTGGATTGTAGTCTATCTCAATTCTGCTATTGACTTCTTATAGAATGCAATAGATCTCCTTCTCTACTAACAGTATCTGTAAGCACAATTTAAATTGCCACATGTACTGTATTTTAATTATTAACTTCTAAATGACTTTTAAAAGCTACACATACTCTAATAAATTAAAATACTTCTGACAAGCATTGCATCTATTAAAACATTATATAATGATAAGTAATAAGGGAGAACAATTTATGCATGATATCTCAGTGGGTTAAGCCATTTTCCTGCTGTGATATAATTTCAGGAGTTCACAAAATCACATTTAAGATGTCATATTAAGATTTAAAACATATCTGGAGCAAGTTCAGTATTTTTAATTAAACTTTTTTTGTCTACAATGAAAATCATTTGGTTTGGAAATTGTCTGTTATCAATCTTATAATCGAAAACTAAAACATTAATTTCATCTGAAAACTGTGAAAAACTATGCCAGAACATCATACTTATTAAGACTAAGAATAGAGACCACTTTTATCAACAGGATTTAGTTAGCTTCCTATCCCCTTTGTCCAGAAAAGATAATACTTTATAAACCTACACCTAACTTTATTTTTTGTTTCAGGCATCTCATGCAGAGTAGTCTGCTGGGCTAGACAAGGACTTCACTTATCACACAATAATTTACCAACATTTATTTCAAGACCATCACTACTCTAATCCACCATGCCAAACTACTGTCAAAACTGGCTAACCCTACACTGAAAGATCCAGGTTAAACCATTTAAACCTAAATCTCTAAATCCTTTAAAAACCTCCCTCTGATTTCCCTTTTTTGAGATACTGCTAAAACTGTCAGGATAATATTCTCCCTTACTGCAATGAATTCTAGGGAAAGCAATCTTGATGTTGGTAAACGTTTCTATTATATTATTTTTCCACTTCAAAGCCACCAAAAGACCGCTCTAGATTAGTGAAATTCAAAACACTGTTGCAATTGAGACTGAAGACTCAGCCAAGCAGCACAGATGAATCTGGGTCTGAGCAATGTGACTTTTTGGATACTGGGACATACAGCTTGGCCAAGAAGGTTCACTGGTCACTCTTTAATTTCATCCATGTTTAGTCTGGAGACTGCTTTCATTTGGGAATTGGTGCTAGGCCTGCTTTTTTCCGTGGCTCGAGCAAGCTCTCAGTCACTAGCTTATCTGTTATTTCGCAAGTTTCTCGTTAGACTAGTCTTTCCACATCAATTGAATGGCAAGATGGAAGATGCTGGTTTGGTTTTGGAGGAAAAGATGTAAGATACTGTCTGCCTCTGACTCCACAGTCTATTGACAAGGGAAAAACAGTCCTGATCATGTCATCTAGCTGACATTATGTAGGGGATCTCATTGAAGTTGGAATTTACATTCTGTGTTTTTTTAATATCTTTTTTTGCCATCACTTCTCCCTTTTTTCCCCCTCTTCCTTCTTTTCCTTTCTAATCCTCTTACACTTAAGATATGGGTGGATATTGCAAGACAGTGATCAAAGATTAAAGATGCTTGAACTTGTTATCTCTTCCCTCATTTCTTTGCATTTCTATTCATTGCAAGGAAAATTTTAGTCAACCCTTTATCTGAAGTAGAAGGTTAAACATAAGCAATTTTTCATGTTTTCTTTACATAAAATGTCTTATATAATCAAGCTGGATTCATTCTTGACAGAGCCCTGCAAATTATGTACACGAAGCTTTAACAATATTTTGATGTATAAGTACTATGTGAAAGAAAGGCATATACTGACAAGATTAATTGAGGTTATTATTTTAAAAGAGATAATTAAAAGTATTTGAGGATTTCACCCTTAAGTAATATTTAGTCGTTGAAAACTGATGTTTTACACACAAAAAATACATGCTGATAGGTAATATGCTAAAAAATAGCCTACTTGTCAAACAGATGATTATTACTTGATCTTTTTTAATGTGAACCTTAGTTTTCTCCTTTCTATACTTTATTTTCATGTCTAAAATTCTGTTTCTTCTACTTACATTAATATGTTCTTATGACTTATTTATTTGATCAAGTTTACTTCACAGCAATTGTTCTAGGAGATAATTTTTCTGAATTGCTTCTCAGTAAATCACAGTCGGTTCTTTTAGCAGCAATGTCCTTGTTTTAAAAGTATTTACTATTTTAAACACTTATGACGAAATATATCAGGGCTTGGAAATATCTATTTTGTTAAATTTATATCAATAAGCATGTGAGACTTCTACATGAAATAAAACAATGTAATTTAAACTGTTACTGCCTGGGAAGTAAGTAAAAGGAATGCTATTTTACCTTTTAAAACTTTTCATGATTTCTGAAATTTATACATTTAATTAGATGTCCAACATATGAAATAAAGAGGTGATTTTAATTAAGCAATAGATATATATTATCATAACAGAGAATTCAAAATAAATGTGTACTTTGCACTTTTAAAAAAATTACATTTTCTACTGATGTATTTGCTATCTTATTTATGCAAATTTCATGAGTTCACATTGGTTTGTTACGACCCAAGTAAATATCTGCTAAATTTAAATTTTAAATTTAAGTTTTAAATTTAAATATTAATTTAATAGATGATAGTCAATTATAGTACAGTATATGTCATCATATAATAAATACACAGTCATCCCTTGCCATCTATGAGGCGCTGGTTCCAGGTCACCTCCCTGTCCACCCACCAAAATCTGCAGATGCTCAAACCCCAAGGTCAGAACCCGTGAATACCAAAAGTCCACCCTCCATATCTGCAGGCCTGTGAATTCCCTAAAATAAATACTGTATTTTCAGTCCTGATTGGTTGACTCCTAGGATGCTCAGCCAACAAATGTGGAGGGCTGCCTGTGTAATTATATCATTTTCTTTATTCAGAGGCTATATATTTTCATTTATTTTTAAATGTATACTTAATATATAATTGCACATATTTATGAGATACAATGTGATATTTCAATGCATGTATACATTCAGAGGTTATATAGTTTTCTGAACATTATTTATGTGTTTCATTGTTTTTCACAATCCGCTCATATTTAAATGACCAACCAAACTCACAAAAGGAAAGGGAGTATCCATTGGTTTAGCCACTTTTACTGGTTTTTATCAGTAACCACAGCTACAATTTTGATAATACTATTTTTCAATGAATTGGTAAATGAGGTTCTAAAAATATTGTATAGGTCTGAAGCCAATTCTATGTCTTTAACTCTTCTTAAGTCCCCACTCAGGACAAAAATGATACAAAGCAATAAACCCGATTTGAAATTCAGAGTGAAACATCTAAGATCAGTAAGTGCACCGATGTAACCCTGCCTTTATTCCTAGACTTTTACTAGCAGTAGGTCTCTTCCAGGCTTAGCCTGAAGGTTACAAACTTTTATAGGTGCCATTCTAAGGACTTGCTTTAATCTTGAAAGTTCCAGAGCAGTTTAAGGTGATCTATAGACTAGTAAGTCAGTCCCTGGAATGTTTTGTTTTATGGCAATTCTCAGGCTGTTTGCCAAGTCTTTCTAAGACTTTAGAAACATTGAGATCGTATAGATTTATTCCTTTAAAAAGGCATCTTCTTATCCTTTGAGGAAAAAAATATCCAGCCTAAACAGGATGAATCCCCTCCTTGTATATAATGGAGCATAAAGATTTTTTTCTCATAAGAACTCGGAAGGTTTCACTAAGTCTCATAAAGAATGTGTGAGAGAAATATACACATTTTTCTAGATATATGAGGCTACTTATATTTAAGTCTAGGTCAAAGCTAACTTTTGTCTTTGTGCAGATTAGAGAAAAATAGCACCTTGGAGGTGGTGAGTTACAAAGGGCCCTCCCTTGAATGTTATAGTCTAGTGGGACAAATTACCATGCATAAGACATTTTTGCTGCATTAAAACTATTATTTCTTCCTGGCAGAGGAAAACATGTGGCTTGATCAGTCAAACCTTGGCTGGATTCATTTTGCCCTATGTAGAATACATCCTCCCACATTCACACTTACCCACATTCACATGAATTTAAAATATATGCATTTTAAAAAACTTATCCTTAAATAGCTCTAGTAGGGAATTCACATTTGGATAAATGTGAATCTAGGCTGGATTTACTTTGCCCTATGTAGAATAAATAAATAATAAATAAATAAATTCACATTTATCCAAATGTGAATTTGGCATGTGTATTCTACATAAGCAAAGTAAATCCAGACTCGGTTCACATTTATTCAAATGTGGATTTCCTACTTGACATATTTAAGGGTAAGTTCATTTTTAATGCATACATTTTAATAAGGTCACAAATAACTTTGAGCATTGTTTCATAGAGAACTTGAAAGCAGGTTTTATTTTATGTACCCAGAAAATATACTGTTAATTAGTCTTAAAGTGTATACCATTTTTTCTCTCTTTTCAGTTCAGAGTTAATTTCTCAGAATGTAGTAAAAGACTTAAGAATACTTAGGGTTATGATCTAATTATTCTAAAAGTTATTAGGTTAGTGCAAAAGTAAGTGAGTTTTTTTTCCATTAAAAGTAATGAGAAAAACCACATTTACTTTTGCACCAAAATATTTATATTATCAAAGATATACAGATATTTTTGTTTGTTGATTTTAATTGAGGCTGTTAAGAAGATGTGGTTAACTCAAAAGTGTATCTAAAAGAATCTTGTTTTGATTGAGGAAAAGATTATAGTTAGTATATACCCATTATAATTTGCCATATGTATGAAACTTTACAATTAGTTACTGTTGGAGGAGACCTAAGTCACATCCTCAGTCTCCACAGTGAATCTTACGCCACGATGCCAGCCTCATGCCTTAAATTCACCCCAAAACATTCTATTTGATATTAGTCAGTCTTGTCACACTCGCTATTTTTGATCATTTATTCTCCAAAAGGGAAATCATGTGTATATATACAGTGTCAAGCTCTGTGCAACCTCTGTCTCCTGGGTTCCAACCATTCTCCTGCTTCAACCTCCAGAGTGCCTGGGATTACAGGATCACACCACCACACCTGGGTAATTTTTGTATTTTTTTTAGTAGAGATGGAGTTTCACCTTGTTGGCCAGGCTGGTCTTGAACTGAGCTCAAGTGATCCTCCAAACTTGGCATCCCAAAGTGCTGGGATTACAGGTGTGAGTCACCATGACTGACCATGTCCTAATGTATATTCTGGAAGAAATTTTAAATTCAGTTAAAATAAAACATCATATAAATAAATAAAACTATAATTTTATTTTATTCCCAGGATACAAGTTTGTACAGAAATTCCCAAATCATAGGACCTTGAAATGAACTGAGGCAACAAACAATATTTGCAGCAGAAAAGAAACTATTACTATAAACCATAATTAGCTAGAACCTATAATTAGCTAGCATTTGTTGAAGACTATTGGAATCCACACATTTGGTATATATAGAAATAGCCATGTACATTTTGTTTAGAAAAATGTTCCTGCAAGGTCATTTATGATAAAGAGAAACATGCACATAGATATAAGCAATTTAATGGCATTTCTATATAGTGGAACACATAGTAAATATACATAGAGAAATCGGGCAGTTAAACCATTTTGTTAGAATGGAATGACAGCTGTATTATGCAAAACACCAGATTCATTGTCTGCCAAAAGGTTCCTCTTGACCTCAGTTATCCTGTTTTGTGACAAAATTATCGAAGAGCAAAAAGGGAATGGCAACAAAAAGCTTCATGGCTATCTAAGGACATATCCTTTTGTGATAACGAATCCTCCTTCTATTTGTGATGTATCAAGTGATATTGATGTGAAAAACATTTCTAAAATTGCCAAATATCTAAATTCTCTAAAACTAGTCCAAATATGTCAAATGTTTATTAAATATTTATTGGCATGTTAAGTGAATACTGTCAAGTTTTCAGGAAAATTTAATGATGGTTTACTCAACATTTCTAAAAAGTTGTCTTCTACTTTGAGTAGGAATAACTGTAACTTTCCATATCCAGTAATGGGATTGTTGGATTATATGATAGTTTCATTTAAATTTTTTGAGAAACCTCCATACTGTTTTCTACAGTGGAGATGTTGGTCAATGGGTGTAAAATTACAGTTAGGAAGAATAAATTTTGCTGTTCTATTACATAGTACAACCACTATAGCAAATAGCAATGTACTGTGCTTTTCAAGATAGCTAGAAAATTAGATTTTGGATGTTGTCACCGCAAAGAAATGATAATATTTAAAGTGATGGATATAGTAATTACCCAAATTGTATTATTATACTATGTAGATATGTGTTGAAACATCATATTATATCCCACAGAAATAGATGCAATTACATGTCAACTGTAAATTGTTTAATTACATTAAAAAAGTACAGCACTTGAAAATGTGTAAATCATTTATTGTATGTAATATTCATGTATGGTCATTAGAAAGCACCAAGTGCTAGAATTTGTGAAAACTTTATGAGGAAGATTAAATATCATCAGATACTAGATAAAGCAAAAAAAAAAAGATCTTACAAAGTCTAACTTACTTAAGATAATATACAACATTTAGCTTTTATACTTAAGCTTTTATAACATTCAACCGCGTTACTGAATATGTGTATATATGTCCAAAGGAAATGAAACCAGTATGTCTAAAGAGACATTTGCCTGCCCATGTTTATTACAGTGCTATTCACAATAGCGAAGATATGGAATCAAACTCAATGCCCATCTAATGATGAATTAATAAATAAAATACAATGTATAGAGATATATATGTATGACACATATATATATACATGATATGCATTTATTTGTCATATTTGATTTATTTCTCTGAAGATCTCTAACATGTATGACACACATATATATGCATGATATGCATATATTTGTCATATGTGTTTTATTTCTCTGAGGATCTCTAACATGACAGCTAAGATATGTGCATTTGTTTGAAAACATTTTGGGGATGCACAAGTCTATCATTCTAGTAAACGTTGTTCACCAACTACATGCCAGGCATTGTTTTAGGTGCAGGACAAAAGAGGAAAGGTATACAAGACATAGGTTATGCTTTTAGGTGAATTGAAAATCTATAGTGAGAGAGAGATATGAAAACATAAAGTTTAAATTAAGTATTATTAGAAATATGTTTAAATACAGATAACAGAGCATTGAATATGGAAAAGAATTGGTCTTTCAATGTCTAAAAAAATTTGTTAAAGAGTAAATTATGAGGTAAAATTATCTGGAAATGAGGATAAAAATAAAAAGCATAAAGGATTATGAATGCAATGAAAAGATATTGAATTTTATCCTGTTTTTACAGCACTCACTGAAAGTTGTTAAATTTGGCAATGAAATATTTTGATTTAGATTTTTGGTTTCTCTTTCTGATGATAATGTAGATGATGGATTTGTGCAGGGTGGAAATAGAAGAACGAAAATATGGGAAATTTTTGTAGTAACCTAGGAAACAGATAATAAATACCTGAACTAGTAGAGATGGAGTTCAGAGAATATATTTATAAATATTAATGAGATTGATTTGGGTAGTGTAATTAATGAGGTCATGGGAATTTGATCTATAATTAGCTGCCCCGAGATAAGTACTTGAGTATGTGAAGTCTGGCCAGGGAAACAGAGTTTTTCCAGTCATGAAAAATTGAGACATTTTCTGTTATTCTTTGAAATAACAGAATTCTTTCCTTCCTTCCTTCCTTCCTTCCTTCCTTCCTTCCTTCCTTCCTTCCTTCCTTTCCTTCTCTCTCTCTTTCCTCCTTCCTTCCTTCCTTTCCTTCCTTCCTTCCTTCCTTTCTTTCTTTCTTTCTTTCTTTCTTTCTTTCTTTCTTTCTTTCTTTCTTTCTT
>NW_012115055.1:3243182-3325868 GCF_000951035.1 Colobus angolensis palliatus | reverse complement strand
AAAGAAAGAAAGAAAGAAAGAAAGAAAGAAAGAAAAAGAAGGAAGGAAGGAAAGAAGGAAGAGAAAGAAAGAAAGAAAAATTATAAAGAATAAGAATGTGCGGATTATATGATTATATAAGTTAAGAAACCCCATGATTTGCAGTTAACAAGATTTTCAGACACAGGGAAACGTATAGTATAGTTTCAACCAGAGTCTGAAGCAGGAAAGCTGATTGTGTATGTGTATAAGTCCAAGTCTGAGTCTCAGACTAAAGGTAGGAGAAGACTGAGGTCCTGCTAAAAGATAGTCACATAAAGAGAGAGAGAGAGAGGCAATCTTCCTAACATAGGTTTTTTGTTCTATTCGATCCTTCAGTGAATTTGATGAGGTCTACCCACATTAGGGAGGGCAAATTTTTCTTTACTCACTCTACCAAATCAAATGTTAATCTCATCTAGAAACATTCTCATAGACACACACAGCATATTTAACCAAATACCTGGGCTCCCCGTAGCCCAGTCACTTTTACACATAAAAGTAACCATGACAACTCTCCAGTGCAAACTACTACATGATTTATTTCTTTCCTAATACTGAAAGATATTAGAGCACTTACAGATAGTTTTCCTCTATAGCTTTCTTTTATTTTGCATATGCTTAGTTGTTGATCATGTTAGAAAGTTAGAAAGAGTCTCTTGTTTTTCATCTAGAATTTTGTTTTTATCTTTTCCAATTGAAGAAACATATATAAAATTTAAAATGTATACAGAACATGGAATTAGAAATGAAGAGGTTATTTTCAAATTCTGCCTCTGCATAACTCTAAAGTATATATTACATTGCCTAAAACTGAGAAACTGAAATATATTCTTAAAGCCTATATCAAATGTTTTTGTAGGAATAAAGTTTGATATATATGAACATTTGTAGAAGATGAATTAGCACACTATAAATATTCATTCAATTTTACTGAATTAGATATTCTTTGGTTTTAAAATTTTTTCAAGCCATTGCTCCAAATTTCTTAGTTTTAAATTATTATAGGTACACCATGGTTGTATATAATTATCAGCTACATGCGATGTTCTGATACAGAAATACAATGTGTTATAACCAATTCAGGGAAATTAGTGTATGTATCACCTTAGGCATTGATCATTTCTTTGTGTTAGAAACATTCCAATTCCAGTCTTTCAGTTATTTAAAAATAAATATAAAGCATTGTTAACTGTAGCTACCCCACTGCACTACTAAGTACTAGATCTTATTTATTCTATCCAATTTTAGTTTTATACCCATTAATCATTCTCACTTTACCCCACTTTTCTCACTATCCTACCTAACCTCTAGTAATCATCATTCTAGTCTCTATATCATTGAGTTCATTTTTTTTAAATTTTTATCTCCCACATGTGTCAGAACATGCAAAATTTGTCTTTTTGTGCCTGACTTATTTCACTTAACATAATGTGTTTCAATTCTATCCATGTTGCAAATGACAACATTTTATTATTGTTTATGGTTAAATAATGTTCCATTGTCTATATGTACCACATATTCTTTATCCATTCATCTATTTATGGAGTATATAAGTCCTGTCCCCATTTTGTGAATGCTTTAACTTTTATCTTTCGACAAGTATAAGTAAATTTAACTCATTTTGTTTGTAAGGAGAAACATACTGAGTTTTAATAGTTAAGGGTGGTTCAGACCATGTAGACAAGTTATTATTGTAACATGTCAATTTAGCTGTATACTGTGAATTCTGTCACCCTTGATACAGTTTTTCTTTATTACCACTTCTTTTTGTTGGCTCCATCTCTTTAATCAACATGGTCTCCATCTCTATCTGTGTTTCTCAATTGCAAGTGCCCAGGAGACAGGATTGATTTGGGAGGTAATCACTACCATATAGTGTATAAGCAAACTCTTTGAGCAGTATTCTTTTTCTCATAAGTGACAATAAGCAGATTATATATTGATAACATTGGGAGGCCACATCTCTAATCTAATCAATTTGGGCCTATTTGGCAGGATCATATGTAATGA
Source organism: Colobus angolensis palliatus (assembly GCF_000951035.1). NCBI lineage: Eukaryota > Metazoa > Chordata > Mammalia > Primates > Cercopithecidae > Colobus > Colobus angolensis. The sequence continues at coordinate 3,323,837 of NW_012115055.1, read as the reverse complement.
GGACTAGAGATCTATCTGAATGGGACTATCCCTGGCTTCTTACCAGTCAGATATCTTTGAACATGGAAAACTATATGACTTCTAATAGAAAAATATTTCACAGAAGAAAGTTTGACAGTAAGAAAATTACACTGGATTTTAATGGATTAATATATAGATCTCAAATAAATATTCTACTGAAATAATTTGAAAAAAACAAGAAATGGTGGCAGAGGGAATAAAGCACAAGGAATTTATACAAACTAAGAGGAGAGGTGAAAGAGATATTTTATAAAATTTAAAATACAGATTTTAATTTTATCAAAATAGTGTTAACAAGATGGATAAGAATATTTGCAAAATGTTCCACTCAGGAAAACCATATGTCAAGAATGCTGTAGAATCACTCATGCATTAAGAAGAAAACCATATGGAAAATTTTAAAATAATATTTTTTTACAATTCTGAAAAATACTGTGCTTAACAACTATTTATAAGTTTCCATACTTTTGTTGTAACCATGTGGTAATCAGAATAATGCCTCCCAAAAGTGTTCATATTTTAATTCTCAGAACACGTGAACATGTTGGGTGGCACAGTAAAGCGGTATTAAGGTTGAAGTTATAATTAAGATTATTAATCAGCTAATATTAAAATAGAGAAATTAACCTGGAATTTCAAGATGGGGCCAATATAATAACAAAGTCCTGAAAAGTGGAAGAGGAGGGCAGAAAAAAAGAGAATCAAAGAGCAAGATGTGAAGATGAAATGGAGAAAAAGTGGGGGGTTATGAGAAGGACTTCACCTGTCATTACTGACTCTGAAGAAGAAATTAAGTTTGCTAGTCAGTTGACATTAAACTGATTAACCAAGTGTGTTCAATTTATTCACAAGGCCCTTATAAAATGTAGGTCTGAGGATCAAAACAGAGGGTCAAAGGGAGAGAGAAGAGAATGAAGCAAAGGTCAGAGAGTACAGCAGATGATTTTCTGCTGGCTTTGGCTTTGAGAATACATTCTCAGTAAATTCTTCAGATCACAGACAGACAGCCCCAAACCCCACATAGAAAAATAATTTTAAAAACCAGAAGTACAGAAAGAAAAACACAGCAAACACTAGATGTTTTAAAAAGAATCACTGTGCTCTAATACATTTAGGTTTGTGTAGGCCCGATATCATTAACATACATTGTTAATAATAAATGTATGATACTGCATACATTTCTGTTTCTATAAAAAGAGGCATGCCATTAATAACTAAGTTTAAATGTGCCTAAAAACAAATATGATGTAATTAAAATATTACCATAGTTTGTTATCCAGACAATAGAAGAATGAATGCCAGACATTTAAGAATAAATGGATAATTGGAGTCAGAAAAATGTATTATTTGAGAAAAGTTTGTAATTTTTCTATAAACTGCTTATTGAGCATAGTGAAGAGAACAATTTGCTAAAGAACTTTAGCAACACTCACTATTTTCAGGTCAAGTTCAGCAAAAAGGTAATATTTTGTAAAATATACTAGAAGAAAATAAGGCATTTTGCAGCAATGAAGGCAACTATAATTTCTCTTCAAACATCTGAGCAAAGGCAGAAGTAGATCACAGCCAACCCTGAAAACCCTGGTTATAATTGAAAGCCCCTGGGACTCAATCATGATTTCCCACATTCTTTTACATAGCCCTGTCACCATTATTTACTCACTCTAGTAAGTTTACTGGTTGTCTCTTTCCACTACGGCATAAGCTTCTCAAGGTCTGCAACTTTTGTCTATTTTGTTAACTACTGGGTCATGAAATATACACAATATGATATGATTAGCATCAATTTCTCAAAAAAATTTTCATGTGAAATGAAATAAAATAATGTAGGGAAATATCATTTAAAACTATCATCAGTACAAAATGTGACTGACAGAATTATCATCCAAATCCTTTTTGTTGCCACACATTTCTCCTTAAACAAATGCAAAATGTTTATGCAGCTATGTTTTTGACCTTTCTATTCTGTTTCATTGGTCTATGTGTTTGTTTCTGTACCAGTACCATGCTGTTTTTGTGTCTGTGGTGTTTTACAGCACAGTATGCAGTCTATTAGTATGATGCCTCTGGCTTTGTTCTTTTTGCTTTGGCTATTTGGGCTTTTTTGGCTTCCATACAAATTTTGGAATAGTTTTTTCTATATCTGTGAAGAATGAAATTGGTAGTTTGATAGGAGTAGCATCAAATCTGTACATTGCTTTGGGCTGTACGGTCATTTCTATATTGATTCTTCCAATTCATGAGTATGGAATATGTTTCCATTCATTTGTGTCTGCTCTTATTTTTTTCAGCAGTGTTGTGTAGTTCTCCTCGTAAAGCCATAGACGTATAACAATCTCATCTTTGACAAGGCCAACAGAAAAAAGCAATGTGGGAAGGACTTCCTATTCGATAAATGGTGGTGGAATATCTGGCTAGCCGTATGCAGATGACTGAAGCTAGACCTCTGTTTTTCATCACATACAACAATAAACTCAAAATGGATTAAAGATTTAAATGTTAAGACCTCATACAATAAAAATCCCAGAAAACGACCTAGGAAATATACTTCTCAATATCAGCCTTGGCAAAGGATTTTGGCTAAGTTTCCAAAAGCAATTATAACAGAAACAAAAATACACAAGCAGGACCCAAATAAACCGAAGAGCTTCTGCAGAGCAAAATAACTACCAGTAGAGCAATCAGGCGACCTACAGAATGGAAGAATATATTTGCAAGTTATGCACTTGATAAAGACCTAATATACAGAATTTATATGGGAACTTAGCAAATCAATGAACAAAAATCAAATAAACCCTTCGAAAAATGGGCAAAAGACAAAAACAGACAATTTTCAAAAGAAGATATGCAAGTTACCAAAGAAACACTAGAAAATGTTCAGCATCGCTAATCATTAGAGAAATGCAAATCAAACCCACAATCAGATAACATTACACAGCAGTCAGAGTGGTCATTATTAAGAAGTCAGAAAACAACAGATGCTAGTGAAGCTGTGGAGAAAAAGGAATCCTTAAGCACTATTAGTGGCAATGTAAAATAGTCCAGCCACTGTGGAAAGCAGTCTGGAGATTTTCCAAATAACTTAAGCAGAGCTACCATTAGACCCAGAAACTCCATTACTGAGCATGTACCCCAAAGAAAATAAATTGTTCTACCATAAAGACACATGCACTCATATGTTCATTGCTGTGCTATTCAAAATAGCAAATACATGGAATCAAATCAGATGTCCGTCAATCATAAATTGCATAAGGAAAATGTGGCACAGATACACCATGGAATACTATACCATCATAAAAAAGAATAAAATCATGTTTTTGTGCAGTGACACAGATGGGGCCAGAGGCCATAATCCTAAACAAATTAATTCAGAAACAAAACCAAATACTACATGTTCTCATTTATAACTGGGAGCTGAATATTTATACTAGTTCATTTTCACATTGCTATAAGAAAACTACCTGAGAATGTGTAGTTTACAAAGAAAAGAGGTTTACTTGACTCACAGTTCTGCAGGCTGTACAGGAGGCATGACTGGGGAGGCTTGATGAAACTTACAAAAATAGCAGAAGGCAAAGGGGAATCAAGCACATCTTCACATGGTGACAGGAGAGACAGAGAGTGAAGGTAGAAGAGCCAGATACTTTTAAATCATCAGATCTCATGAGAGTTCATTCACTATCATGAGGAGATCAAGGGAAAATCTGCCCCCATGATCCACTCACCTTCCACCAAGCCCCTCTTCTAACACTTAAGATCATAATTCATCATGAGATTTGGGTGGGAACACAGGACCAAACCATATCATTCCACCCTTGATTCCTCCCAAATCTCATGTTCTCACATTTCAGAACAGAATCACGCCTTCCCAACAGTTTCTAAAAGTCTTAACTCATTTCAGCATTAATTTGAACATCAATGTCCAAAGTCCCATCTAGGACAAGGCAAGTCTCTTCTGCCTATGAGCCTGTAAAATGAAAATAATAATAATAATAAAAAAACAAACAAACAAAAAAAAAAGAAGTTAGTTCCAAGATACAATGGGAGTACATACATTGGATAAATGTTTCTATTCCAAATGAGATAAATTGGCCAAAATAAAGAAGCTACAGGCTGCATACAAGCCCAAAACCTAGCAGGGCAGTCATTAAATCTCAAATCTCTGATATAGCCTTCCTTGACTTCATGTTTCACATCTAAGGCACACTGATGCAAGAGATGGGCTCCCAAGGCTTTGGGCAGCTCCAACCCCATGATTTGCCAGAGTACAGCCCATGCAGCTTCTTTCATGGGCTGGCATTGAATGCCTGTGGCTTTTCCAGGTACATGGTGCAAGCTGTTGGTGGATCTACCAGTCTCGGGTCTAGAGGATCATGGCCCTCTTCTCAAAGCTCCACTAGGCAGTGCCTAAGTGGGGACTCTATATGGAGGCTTCAATCCCACATTTCCTTTCTGCACTGCCCTAGTAAAGGTTCTCCATAAGGGCTCCACCCCTGTAGCCAACTTTTTCCAAGACATCCAGGCATTTCAGTACATCCTCTGAAATCTAGGTGGAGGTTCCCAAACCTCAACTCTTGCCTTCAGAGAATCTTGGATTCTGTGAACCCAAGACTACATGGAAGCCACCAAGGCTTTGGGTTTGCACCCTCTGAAGCAATGACCTCAGCTATATCGTGGCCTCTTTTAGCCACTGGGATGGAATGACTGGGATGTAGGGAACCATGTCTCAAGGCTGCACAAAGCAATGAGGCTCTGTTCCTGGTACATATAATTGTCTCTTCCTCCTAGGCCTCCAGGACTGTGATGGGAGGGGTTACTGAGTAGGTCTCTGAAATGTCTTGGAGGCACTCTTCCCATTGTCTTGAGTATTTACATTTAGCTGCTCTTTACTTATGCAAATTTCTGCAGTAGGCTTGAACTCCTCCCCAGAAAATATTTTTGTTTGTTTGTTTGTTTACCACATGGTCAGGCTGCAAATTTTTATTACACTTTTATGCTCTGCTTTCCTTTTAAATATGATTTAGTTTCAAGTAATTTCTTTGTTTATGCAAATGAGTGTAGGCTTTTAGAATCAGCCAGACTACATCTGAAATGCTTTGCTGCTTAGAAACTTTTCCAATTAAATATTCTAAATCAGCTCTCTCAAGTTTAAAGTTCTACAGATCTTTACAGCAGGGGCACCACCAGTCTCTTTGCTAAAGCATAACAAGAGTGAATTTAGCTCCAGTTCCCAGTAACTTCCTCATTTTCGTCTGAGAACTTCTCAGATGGGACTTGACTGTCCTCGCACTATCAGCATTTTGATCACGACCATTTAACATATCTCTAGGAAGTTCCAAACTTTCCCTCATCTTCCTGTCTTCTTCTGAGCCCTCCAAACTGTTCCAACCTCTGCCTATTATCCAGTTACAAAGTCGCTTCCACATTGCCAGGTATCTTTATGGCAATATCCGCCTCCTGGTAACAATTTTTTGTATACATCTGTTCTCACATTGCTATAAAGAACTGAGACTGTGTAGTTTATAAAGAAAAGAGGTTTAATTGACTCACATTTCCACAGGCTGTACAGGAGGATTGGCTGGGGAGGCCTTAAGAAACTTACAACCATAGTGGAAAATGAAGGGGAAGCAAATACACCTTTACATAGTGATAGAAAACAAAGGAACCAATGGGTGAAGTGCCAGACACATCAAGTCTCACGATAACTCACTCATTATCAAAACAGCAAGGGAGATATCACCCTCATGATCCAATCACCGCCCACCAGGCCCCTTTTCCAATATTAAATATCATAATTTAACATGAGATTTGGGTGAGGACACAGAGCCAAACCATATCAACATTGAGTATCCATGGACATAAATATGGTAACTGTGTACTACTGTGTGTAGACACTGTGTACTACTAGAGAGTGGAGGGAAGGGAGGTGGGTTAATAAAGCTACCTATTGAGTACTATGCTCACTAACTCTCTGACAGGGTCTGAACCCCAAACCTCAGCATCACACAATATTCCAGTGTAACAAATGTGCATGCATACCCCCATATCTAAAATTAAAGTTGAAATTATTTTTAAAAAGCAACAAAATTCATAGTTAACTGAAAAATTTAGATACTAAGTATTAAAATCAAAATTCTAGTGCTCATAAATCTGAAATCCAGGTAAGTCTACAGTAGTTCATCCTTATCTGAGGGGGTATGGGGAGCAATAGGTTTCCAGACCAGCAGTGTCTCTCTAATACTTCAGATAGTTCAGAATCCTATATACATATATTTTTCTATACACGCATACCTATGATAAAGTTTAATTTATAAATTAGACAATACAATATTAACAACTAATAATAAAATAGGACATAGAACAATTATAAATATATACCATAATAAAGTTATATAATATGACATTTTTCTCCTCTCTTGACATATTCTACTGTAATCATCTTTCTCCTTCTTGCAATGATGTGAGATAATAAGGGACCTATGTGGTTGAGATGAAGTGAGATGAATGATGGTAGGCATTGTGATTTAGCATTAGGCAAGTATGGGGGATCATGTGCTTCTAAATTATCAAGCCATAAAGATGCATATGGCTGCATGTCAGGAGTAACTATGTCAGTGTCTAAGGGGTATTTTATACAGTGTGGACTACCTGGGTGAAGGAATGATTCACATCCGGAATTGGATAGAGCAGGACTGCAAGATTTCCTCACTCCACTTACAATGTTGCACAATTTAAAAATCATGAATTGTTTATTTCTGGAATTTTCCATTGAATATTTTTAGATCTTGATTGACCATAAAAGGAGAATACTGTAAATGTGTAACAGTTATAAGTTATGCCTGTATTTGTATAAGATGACTAAGATTTATGATATGTGACTATGAACATAAATCCATCAACAGTGTTTTAAAAATTCAATATTTTCTGTGTTTCCCGTTCTTCCCTTTAATGTCAAATTAGGGGGTTACTTTCATTTTACCAACTTTATGAAATTGTGTATTTCACTTTGAATCTTAGCATATAAGAATCTCACTATTGAAATATTTTTTATTCCTCAATCTGATCATTTGGGTCCCTCTTTTCTTTAATATATAGGTGTAAATTCATGTCATAGAAGAGTCCGCTATAATTTGTTTCTTGAATTACCTTAATGTCTACTCAACAGTTCTCTGTATTCAGTCAAAACATAAATTCTGCATTTCAACTTGTTTTCTCTAGCAATTAAATTGGAGTATATTTTAGCTCTCTTAATGGATTAAAATTCCTTGAAGGCACAGAAGCATTTGTTCTGCCTCTCTTTTGTTTTTAGACTTCACTGCACAAACTATCTACTTTAATATTCATTTCCTGATGGTTAGAAATTGGAATTGGTGACTGGATTGGCAGAAGGTTAATGAAGGTTGACTCAAAATATTATTAATATATCTTTGTGATTGCTGAAATGGAGCTAGTAATTTTTTCCCACTTGGAATGAATTGAATATAAGGCTCTTTCTGTTATCTTCTGAGTCATGTGTTTGATTAAGCTCTTCCAAAGACTAATAAACACATAGAAACTATTTAGGGTTATAGAAACATTCTTATCTCCCAAGTGAACACACTTGAGAGCACTGCAACTCATTCCATAAATAATAGGTGATAGTAAAACTACCTGATGAAAATGCGTGCAACATTCTATACTTTGTTCCTCATTGTTTTACAAATAAACTCTGCCATTTTTAGTTTCTATAATTCAGTTTCGTCTTGATCACTGTGAAGAAATTGAATAACATGGCAAACGGGTCCTATACCTCTAAAATTTCATATATCAACAATAATAACCATCCTGTATGTCATTCAATATTTACATTAATTTTATCATATAATTTGATTCCTGGTATCAGACTAGGTTTAAATAATTTGCCTTTTATAATCCTGCTGAGATTATCTGGATAATGTGATTTATGCACATAAAGTTTTATATTATTTGCTTTGTTTTTACCAGAATCTGTCATCATGTATCTAAAACTGGTAAATATTCTACTTACTAATTACATACTTCTAGATTTGTGTGTATCCATCATTTACCTTACAAGGCTTTGATAATCTCTTCCTAAATGCCACATAAAGCTACAGTTTATGCTAACTTGCTTCTGCCTTTCTGGGATTCACTATTCCAATGTAAGTCTGTGCTTGCCTGATTGGTAAAGCATGCTTATAACTCTCAATTTATTTGCCCAAGTTACAGAAAATTATAATTCTTTTTACTAGAGACTACTATTTCTCTATGAAAATTATTTTGTTTTATTATTTTGCTAAAGTCATTTTGGGACCCATATTGATTTTTTCTGCTGGTCTTTCTAGTAAGTATCCTGATCTCTCACCCTTGAGTTTAACAACTCTTGTTGTGCTGCATTTCAGATCGTGTTCCTGCTACTTATTAAGTGTATTTGTTGGGAAAGACAACCTCATGCAGCAGTGTTTCAACTCTGCTCAATGACATAAGAATAGACCTTGGGCCTGTAAGACTTCCTTACCAAGAATGAAAGCATGCACACAGCCTGTACACCTTATTGACTTGTGTGAGAATATCTTTCCCTGTTTCAGATTCAGTGTGCTCATTCGTAGTCTTAAGCATGCCATCAATGGCCCTGAGGCATACCCCCAGTTTGTGTTGTTTTAGACTCCACAGGGGAATGGCCAGAGTACTTCTATTGCAGAATGAGAGGGGTACATGTAAGGGTGAGAAGTGGGAAGTTACCTGCTAGCCCTGGGGGACTGACGCTATTGCAACTGACTTTGTGCTGTTTTTTCTCTATGTGAGAAAAGCATTGTTTCACATGTTGATTCTTTTGTTTTTCTTGGTAATTCCAATACCACAGTACAGTAAACAGAAGTGTTTGGACTACTCTTTCTGGTGGTTGGGATAATAATGATGTTGCTATCTCCTATGTAGTTGGAGTCCTTTCCTGACATTTGAAACCAAGCACAGTGCTCTGCTCTACAGTATTACAGAAAAAAGATAAAACTGCATATATAAGTATATTTGCACATTTCTGCAAATAACAGACACATTAAGAATAGTAAGGCCAGAGTACTCTTACCAAGGTATCACTTTCTGATGCTGTTCATCTTACTGTGTGAATACAATCTGGCTAACAAGCATAAAGTCTAAATTTGTTGAATACATTCTGATATGGCAGTGGGAACTGGAATTAACTGCAGGTTATTGACAGCATAGCAGCATTTTTTTTTCCTTAGGATGGAAAATAAATTATTATCCAATCACCAGTCAGGTAAGGTAAAATCCACATATAGCCAAGTTTCACTGTCACTCTGAATGATTAACTTTAGTTAATCCTTCGCCCAGAGATGATTCCTGATGATTAACAGTTTTACTGTAACAAACAATACTGACTGTCAAATAACAGAAAAAAAGTCACATATTCCCTGAAAATGTAATTACTACTGTATTAGAAGGTTAACTTATCATAGTATTATGTTATTTATTTAATATAATTATGATTAATATCAGTATAAATTTTTGTTACTATTACTCAGAATATACATATTTTCTACTGTCAAAGTTTAAACTTAAGATTATACTGTAAATTTAAGGCTTATCTTAAAGTAAGTAGAATTAGTGAGTAAAAATATTAAATAATGTAAAACAAAATTAATATTAGACAACAGTTATATTTTTGATAAGAAGAAAGCAAGAATAGCTAAAATAAATGACAATGTATAAGACGTTCCATTACAATTAAATCTCATATTCAGAGAGAATATCATCTTTGGATTATCCTCTCTCTTTGTGTTTATGTGTTTTTGTATGCATGAAACATACATTCTAATATGTAAATAAACATAAATAGTCAAAATACACAAATATATATTTGTATCTGTAAGAGTCAAAGAAAGGAGAATGAAACATGAAAAGTGACTTAACAGTCAGACAGGTTTATTTTGGAGAATAAACCTGAGAGGAGATTCTGGATGATTTTGGTCAGGAGTGCTCTCTCTTACAGACTAAGAATATTTATTGGTGAGAGAACTTGGAATGTTTCCATATGGGGGAGAGGTTTATGGCTGGGTTGGAATGTCTCTGGTAGAAGGGGAGGTTATGTTGGGGCTGACATCTCTATGGCCAGAGGGGAGGTTATCTCAGGGCTGGCATGTCTCTGGTCCTGGAGGAGTCTGGAATCTTTCGGGTCTGAGATTTCATTTGTGGTTTATGGTCATGCTAACCTTAGCCATTAGGCTGATGTCCTTTGGATTTAGGCAGTTTTTGATCAAGGTGAACTTTAGAATGGCAGTGCTTGTCCAAGATGGCGATGCTCCTGCCCTGTCAATATCAATCTAAGTATATATAGGATAAATAATATAGTTTATATCAACCATTGTATCAGATGTTTTGAGTTGTTATATTGTATAGTTGTTTTGTTACCCACTTTTAACTACATTTTATATTTTCAAAATTTTTCACACTGCTGTACACAAAAGTGATGAATGCAAGTTTGGGAATGACTGAATGGTTATCAAGTTTAGTAAAGTTAAATAAACCCATTTTTAAGAATTTTGTAGAGTAACTTTTCTGAAAAGCCTCACTCAAAACATATTTTAATAAAAAGATAGATGCTTAAATAAAAAGCTAAAATCACAAAAATTTCAGGGAAATGCCAATGTCCAAATTTTAAAAGATAGCTGAAAAACAGAAAAGTATGCAGGTAAGCCTTATTATATTGATCTTTCCTCTGTTGCACTTCATAGATACTGCACTTTTTACATATTGAAGATTTGTGGCAACACTGGGTTGAGCAAGTCTATCAACATTGTTTTTTCAGCAACATGGGAGAGCATATTTCATGTCTCAGTATGGAGATATGGAACATTCATTCCATAGCCCATTGATCAAAAAGCAATGTCAGCTTTCACATTTTATTAGTTAAGAAATACATTTAATAAGGCTATAGCTGTCATGTATAGTGATTCCTCTGATAGACATGAGCAAAGTAAATTGAAAACTTTCTAGAAAGAATTCACCATTCTAAATGCCATTTTATCAACTATTGCAATGTTTTAAACTTTTTTAATATTGTTACTTCTTATAGTGATCTGAAATCAGTGATCTTTCATGTTACAATTCTAATTGTGTTGTGGCACCACAAACCACACCCACATAGTATAGGTGAGTAGAATCAGTAAGTGTGTGTGTTCTGACTGATGTACCCACCAGCTCTTCTTGTGTCTCTCAACCTCACCACAGGCAACCATATTCTCCTAGACATAAAAATATTAAAATTAGGCAAATTTATAACCCTAAAATGGCCTATGGGTGTTCAAATGAGGAGTCTCATGTCTCCCATATCTTTATATCAAATACGAAAAATGGCTAAACTTAGTGAGGGAGGCATATTGAAAGCTGGAGTAGTCTGAAAACTAAGCCTCTATGCTAAAAAGTTAGCATTGTTGTGAATGTAGAGACAAAGTTCTTGAAGGAAATTAAAAGTGCTATTACACTGAGTACACAGACAATAAGAAAATGAAAGAGATTTATTGCTAATATGAAAACATGTTTGTGATTTGAGTGGGAGACCAATCCAGCAACAGTATTCCCCTAAGCCAAAGCCTAATATAGAACAATGCCCTAATTGCCTTCAATTCTATCAAGGTAGAAAGAGGTAAAGAAGTGGCAGAAGAAAAGTTTGGAGAAAGCACAGGTTGTTTCATAAGGCTTAAGGAAAGAAGCTGTCTCGGTAACATGGAAGTGCAAAGTGAAGCAGCAAGCGTTAATGTAAAAGCTGCAGCAAGTTATTCAGAAGATCTAGCTCAAATAATTAATAAAGGCTATACCAAACAGATTTTAGTGTAGATGAAAAAGTTTTACATTGAAAGAAGATGAGATCCAGGACTTTCCTAGAAACATAGAGGAAGTTAATGGCTGGCTTCAAAACTTCAAAACTTCAAAGGATAATCTGATTGTTAGAGGTGTGAAAGGAAATTTCTTGAGCCCTGAAAATTACTAATGTAAAACTAAAAGGAAAATTCAAGCTGAGACCTGCTTAGGGCAAACCTGCCTGTTCTTCTATTCAAAATTATTCCTCTGCTCACTGAGATAAATGCATATCTGATTGCTTCCTTTGGAAAGGCTAATCAGAAAACTCAAAAGAATGCAACTGATCATCTCTCACCTATCTGTGATCTGAAAGCTCCCTCCCCACGTCAGGTCTTTCTGCCATTGTTTCAAGTTGTTCTGCCTTTCTAGATCAAACCAATGTGCTTCTTACATATATTGATTGATGTCTCATGTCTCCCTAAAATGTATACAACCAAGCTGTGCCCTGACCACCTTGGGCACATATCATTAGGGCTTCCTAAGGCTGTGCCACGGGTGCATGTCCTCAACTTTGACAAAATAAACTTTCTAAATTAACTGAGACCTATCTCATACTTTCTGGGTCCACAGTGGCTAATACAGCTAGTGACCTTAAGTTAAAGCCAATGCTCATTTACCATTTTGAAATACTGTGTTTCTTATAAATGATGCAAAATCTACTCTGCCTGTGCTCTATAAATGGAACAAGGCATGGACGACATAATATTTGCTTACAATGTGGTTTGCTCAATATTTTAAGACAGCTGTTGTGATCTACTGCTCAGAAAAAATATTTCTTTCATAATATTACTGCTATTAATCAATGCACTTGACACTCAAAAACTCTGATGATGTACAAAATGACTAACATTACTTTCCTGCCTGCCTTCACAATATTCATTCTGTTGCCCATGGATCAAGAAGTAATTTCAACTTTCAAGTTTTTTTGTTTTTTTTTTTTTTTAAACACATTTTGTAAGGCTATAGATGCCATGCATAGTGATTCCTTTGACAGATATGGGCAAAATCAATTGAAAACATTCTGGAAAGAGTTCATTATTTCAAATGCAATTAAGAACATTCATGATTCATGGGAGGAGGTCAAAATGACAACATTAAGAGGTGTTTTGAAGAAGTCAATTACCAGCTTCATGGATGACTTTGAGCAATTCAAGACTTCAGTGAAAGAAATAATGGCAGATGGGGTGAACGTGGCAAGAGAACTAGAATTAAAAGTGGAGCCTGATGATGAGAGTGAATTGCTTCAATCTAATAAAAATTCATGAATGAATGAGGAGATGCTCGTTGTGAATGAGCAAAAAAGTGCTGTCTACATCTGGTGAAAATTCTGTGAATATTGTTGAAATTACAACAAATAAGTTAGAATATTACATCAACTTAGTAGATGAAGCAGTGGCAGGGTTTGAGAGGATCAACTCCAATTTGGAAAGAGGTTTTACTGTGGATAAAATGCTATCAAGCAGCATAGCATGCTACAGGGTAATCTTTTGTGAAAGGAAGAGTCGATTGATAGAGCAAACTTTATTGTTGTCTTGTCTTAAGAAATTGCCATGGCTACAGTAACCTTCAGCAATCATCTCCATAACTAGTCAACCAGACTGAACATCAAGGCAAGACCATTCACCAGCAAAATGTGTAGGACTGTGGCTCAGATAATCATTAGTATTTTTAGCTACTTTTTAGTATTTTTTAATTGAGGTATGGGCATTGCTGTTTTTTGACATAATCCTATTGCACATTTAATAGACTATAGTGTAGTGCAAATGTAACTTTTATATATATTTTGAAACCAAAAAAAATCATGTTTCTCCTTTTATTGCTATATTCACTTTATTGCAATGGGTTAAATTTGAATTCACCATACCTCTGAAGTATGCCTGTATATCTTTGCTCTATATTTGCCAATATTTGTCACAAAAAAATCTGCAACTTAACGAAAATATGTAGGAAGACACAAAATTATATCACTTATAAAAATGGGAATTACAAAAAATATACCCACTTTCATTGAGGAAAACATGAATGCTTGTCTGGGTGACTAAAACAAATTTATATGAGAATTAATATATCCTATTCACACCTTAGGGGGTGAAATGGTTTGGTAGTACCCTCACTAAAATCTCATCTTGAATTGTAGTTCCCATAATCCCCATGTGTCATGGGAGGGACCCTGTGGGAGGTAATTGAATCATGGGGCAGGTTTTTCCCATGCTGTTCTCATGATAGTGAATAAATCTCATGAGATCTGATGGTTTTATAAAGGCAGTTCCCCTGCACACACTCTCTTGCCTGCCACCATGTAAATGTGACTTTGCTTTTTCTTCACCTTCTACCATGGTTGTTGGGCCTCCCCGGCCATGTAGAACTGTGAGTCAGTTAAGCCTTTTTTCTTTATAAATTACCAAGTCTCGGGTATGTGTTTAGCAGCAACATGAGAACAGACTAGTACAGGTGGTTTTGAGGTTTTCATTTTAAAGCTGAATGGTTCAGTCAATCCCAAGCAACAAAATATATACTAATGCCAATACTTGTTGATAACACCTAGGTAATCATACAGAAACTGAGACAAAAAGTCTTTGGAGGGACACACCTTTATATCAGGCACAGAGGTTTCCACAGATAAAGCCCTAATGAATATAAACTGTTAATTATAAATTATAATCCTCAAAATGAAATAATCTATCATGAAAATCAGCAGAGAGAGTAAGTGGCAAAGGTAGGCTTACAGAAAGTTTAATTATTTAAAATACAGGATAAAAGAATATAAGCATGTTTACCTTGATTAAGTTACAGTGGTATAATCTCAAATGAAAAAAGTCCTATCAGATGTGTTTAAGAAAGGCAAAACTGGAAAATTAGAAATTCTAGCAATTAGAATGAATACTAATTTAATTAAAACCTAAGCTCAATGATGGGTATAAAACAAATTAACACAGCTGCTAATAGAATTTGTGTACTGATATAATTCCTCTGAGATATATATATATGTGCGTGTGTATATATATATGAATGATATAAAATATAAAGGAGAATAAGAGACATATAGAAGCACAAAGTGATAGATCATAGGACTCCTAGAAGGTAAGAAAAGTAAAGAATGGGGGAAATAATGAAGTTATAATGACCAAGAATTTTTGCAGAATTCTTAGATTTAAGAATTCCAACAAATTCCTAAAGTAATAAGGAAACATAACTCCAATGACAAATTAAATGTGTTAAAGGAAGTTGTAAAGATAAGTTATTAGTATACTGAAAGCAGATGCTTCAACTAAACAATTGATACAGCATAATATCTTTAAAATGTAAGAAAAATATGCAACACAAACTGTTTTTATTCACTTAAGCATGACTGCATATTGGGGAGAAAACACTTTTAGGTAAAATAATGAAAGACATAATTTTTAAAAAGCATTCCCTTAGCAAAAGAGATTGTAAAGTTCATATCTCAGAAAGAAAGAAATTAAATTTAAAAGAATAAACTGCCAACAGAAACAGAAAATATATTGTCAATTTTGCAGGTAAACTGAAGCACAACTGAAATGCCTACAATGAGAGTCAAAATTTTAAGCAAAGTAGATTTTAAAAACTGGAAACAGTATATAGTAAAACACAAGGGTGTGAATAGAGTTAAGGCTTTCAAAGATTCTTAGTTTATCTAGTAGAAGGAGAGACAATGAAAATGTATTTGCCTAAGGGTGGCCATGATTAGTCTAGAGATAGACTGGTGAATTTCCACATCATAGGATTAGCCATCTAAGTTGTTATATAAGGTTAAACGAAAAGCTTTAATTGTGACTGCATTATTTTCATGGACAGTTATTGAGGCATTTATAATGTTCATTTATACAATATTTAACACAATACTGGGGACATTGGAAAGCACTCTCAGATGTTTAGTGGTGGAAATAGCAAGTACTGAATCTTATCAGGTAAGAAAATTTTACCAATTTAAATAAATCCCCTGAATCTATGCAAATTATTTCATTGTGACATATAAAATAAAGTATTGCATTTAAAAATACAAAATGAACCTGTTATACTTACCACATAAAAGTCATACAATATTGATTCTTCCAATCCATGAGCATGGAATGTTTTTCATTTGTTTGTGTTATCCCTGATTTCTTTCAGCAGTGTTTTGTAGTTCTCTTTGTAGAAATCTTTCACCTCCTTGGTTAGCTGTATTCCTAGGTATTTCATTTTTTTTCTGACTATTGTTAATGAGATTGTATTCTTGATTGACTGTGAGCTTGAACATTATTGGTGTATAGAAATGCTACTGACTTTTGTGCATTGATTTTGTATTCTGAAACTTTACTGAAGTTGTTTCTCATTTCCAGGAGCATTTTGGCTGAGTTTTTAGGGTTTTCTAGGTATAGAATCGTATCACCTACTAAGAGAGATAGTTTGACTTCTTTTCCTATCTGAATGCCTTTTATTTGTTTCTCCTGCCTAATTTCCATGGCTAGGACTTCCAGTACTATGTTGAATAAAAGTAGTGAATGTGGGTGTCTTTGTCTTGTTCAAGTTTCCAAGGGGAATGCCTCCAGCTTTTGCTCATTCAGTATGATTTTGGTTGTGCCTTTTTCATAGATGGCTCTTGATATTTTGAGGTATGCTCTTTTGATGCCTAGTCTGTAAAGGGTTTTTATCATGAAGGATGTTGGATTTTATTGAAAGCTTTTTCTGCATCTATTGAGATGATCATATGGCTTTTTCATTGAATTCTGTTTATGTGATGAATCACACTTATCAATGTCAATATGTTGAACCAACCTTGTATCCCAGGAATAAGTCCTACTTGAACATGATGAATTAGCTTTTTGATGTAATTCTGGATTCAGTTTGCTGGTGTTTTGTTGAGGATTTTGGCACTTATGATCATCAGGAATATTGGCCTGAAGTTGTCTTTTTTGGGTCACATCTCTGCCAGACTTGGGTATTTAGCTTAAGCTAGCTTCACAGAATGAGTAAGGCAGGAACTCCTCCTATTAGATTGTTTTGAAAGTTTCACTAGAATTGGTACCAGTCTTCTTTGTACATATGGTAGAATTTGCCTGTGAATCCATCTGGTTCAGGGTTTTTTAAAGCTGGTAAGTTTTTCATTAATTAAATTTCAGAGTTTGTTATTGGTCTATTCAATTTTTACTTTATTCCTTGTTTGGTCTTAGGAGGTTGTGTGTGTTTTCAGGAATTTATTCATTTCTTCTAAATTTTCTAATTTTTATTAAGAGTAGAAATTTCTATTTG
Organism: Colobus angolensis palliatus; assembly: GCF_000951035.1. Classification (NCBI taxonomy): domain Eukaryota; kingdom Metazoa; phylum Chordata; class Mammalia; order Primates; family Cercopithecidae; genus Colobus; species Colobus angolensis. Next base: position 3,306,692 of record NW_012115055.1, on the reverse strand, counting down.
TTCATAATATTCTCTGAGGATCTCTTTTATTTCTGTTGGATCAGCTGTAATGTCATCTTTATCATTTATGATTATATTTATTTGGGTCTTTTCTTTTTCTTTGTTAGTCTAGCTAGCGGTCTATCAATCTTATTTACTCTTTTGAAGAAGAAACTCTTGATTTCTTTGATCTACTTTATGGATTTTTGTGTTTCAATTTCATTCAGTTCTTCTTTAATTTTAGGTATTTATTTTATGCTGCTAGTGTTTGCACTGGGTTCTTTGCACGGGGTGGAGGTTGGGGGCTTTGTTTGTTTGTTTTCTTTTTTGACAGGGTCTCTGTCAGTCATGGATTAAGTGACATGATCATTGCTCACTGAAGCCTTGACCTTCCCAGACTCAAGTGATATTCCTACCTCAGCCCCCCAAGTAGCTGGGACAGAGTGCACCACTACATACAGCTAATTTATATATTTTTTGTTGAGATAGGGTCTTTATATGTTGCCCAGATTGGTCTTGAACTCTTGGACTCAAGCGATCCTCCTGCTTTGGTCTCCCAAAGTGTTGGGAATATAGGCATGAGCCATGAGCCATCAGGCCTGGACAAATTTTTCTCTTTCTTTTTCTAGTTCCTTTAAATGCAGTGGTAGATAGTTAATTTGAGATTTTTCTAACTTCTTGATGAAGGCATTTAACACTATAAACTTTCCTCTTAACACTACTTGTACTGCATCCCAAATATTCTGGTAAGTTGTGTCTTTGCTTTCATTAATTTTAATTTTCTGAAATGTTTATGTTAATTTTGTTGTTCATTTAAATTATTCAGGAGCAAGTTGTTTAATTTTCTTCTATTTGTGTAGTTTTGAGAGAGCTTCCTGATACTGATTTCTGTTTTGATTGCTTGGTGGTCTCAGAGTTTGATTAGGATAACTTCAATTTTTATATTTATTGAGACTTGCTTATGATCAACCATTTGGTTAAACTTATAATATGTTCCATGTGCAGGTGAGAAGAATTTATATTCTGTGCAAGTTTCATGCAGTATTCCATAGAAGTCTATTAGATTCAGTTGATCAGGTGTTGAGATTAAGTCCATAAATTTTTTGTTAGTTTTTTGCCTCAGTCATCTCTCTAACACTGTCAGTGAAGTGTTTAAATCTCCCACTATTGTTGTGTGGCTGTCTAGATCTTTTTGTAGGTCAAGAAGAACTTGGTTTATGAATCTTGGTGCTACAATGTTGAATGCAAATATATATAGGATAGTTAAGCCTTCTTTTTTAAAATGAAGTCAAATTTATGATTTATTGGCATTCCTGAAAGAGAATGAGAACATGTGACTTGGAAAACATATTTGGAGATCTTGTCCAAAAAAATGTCCCCAATCTTGCCAAAAATTGTCAATCTTGACATGTAAATTCAAGAAAAAATGGAGAACCCTTTTGAGTTTCAATACAGCTAAAGAACACTTTATTCCTATGTAATGCTCTTCTTTGTACTTCCTAAAGTAGTTAGTTTAAATTGTTTTATCTGATATAAAAATAGCAACCCCTGCTCCATTTTGTTTTCTCTTTGCATGGCAGGTCTTTGTCCATTCCTTTACTTTGAGCCTGTGGATATCAATACATATGACATGGGGCTCTTGAAGACAGCAAATATTTAGGTCGTGTCTTTTAATCCAGCTTGTTGCTCTATGCCTTTAAGTGGAACATTTAGACCATTTATATTCAAGCTCGAAAATAACATGTGAGATTTTGATCTTGTCATCATGTTGTTATCTAGTAGTTATGTAGACTTGATTGTGTAGTTGCTTTATAGTGTCTGTGGCCTCTGCAATTAAGTGTATTTTTGTGGTAGCAGGTGTCATTTTTTCATATCTCTGTTTAGCACTCCCTCAAAGACCTCTGGTAAAGCTGGTCTAGTTATATCAAATTCCTTTAGCATCTGCTTATCTCAGAAGGATTTTACTCCTTGGTCACGTATGAAGTTTAGTTTGGTGGGATATGAAATTCTACACTGGAATCTCTTTTCTTTAAGGATACTGCAAATAAGCCGCAGTCTCTTCTGGCTTGTAAGATTTCTGCTCAGAGTTTTGCTTCTAGCCTGCTTTGGTTCCCTTTTTATGTGACCTGCCCCTTCTCTCTAGTTGTCTTTAAGATTTTTTATTTCATGCTGTCCTTGTTTAATATGACAACTGTGTGATGTTGGGATGGCCATGTTGAATAGTGTCTCAAAAGGGTTCTCCAGTTTTTTTTTTGAATTTGCATGTCAAGATTGACAATTTCTGGCAAGATTGGGGACATTTTTTTGGACCAGATCCTCAAATGTGTTTTCCAAGTCACATGTTCTCATTCTTTCTCTCAGAAATGCCAATAAATCATACATTTGATCTCCTAACATAATCTCATATTTCTCAGAGGATTTCTTCATTTTAAAAAGTTTTTTTTTGTTGTTTTTTTTTTTTAATTTTTGTCAGACTGAGTAGATTCAATGACCCAATTTTTTAGATCTGAGATTCTTCCCTCAGCTTGTCTATTCTGCTATAATGGCTTCCAACTAAATTATAAAATTCTTGTAGTAAATTTTCCATTCCTGAAGTTGAGTAGGTTCTTTCTTAAAATGTCTATTTTATCCTTTAGCTCTTGGATTGCTTTACCACATTCCTTAGATTCCTTGTGTATTAGTCCATTCTCACGCTGCTATGAAGAAATACCCAAGACCGGGTAATTTATAAAGAAAACAGGTTTAATTGACTCACAGTTCTTCAGGACTGAGGAGGCCTCAGGAAAATTATAATTGTGACAGAAAGGAAAGAAATCACATCCTTTTTCACATGGCAGCAGTAAGGAGAACTACAAAGCAAAAAGGGGAAAAGCCCCTTATAAAACTATCAGATCTCATGAGAACTAACTTGCTATCATGAGAACAGCATGGGGGAACTGCCCCAGTGATCTGTCACCTGTCACAAGGTCCCTCTCATGAGATCCCTCACAAGAGACAGGATGTAGTTTCTTCCTTCTGCTTATGGGTATCCAGTTTCCCCAGCACCAGTTATTAAATAACCTGTCCTTTCCTCAATTTATGTTCTTGATGCCTGTGTTATCCTATTCTCATGCTGTTATAAGAACATACCCAAGACTGGGTAATATTTAAAGAAAAGAGGTTTAATTGACTCACAGTCCAGCATGGCTGGGGAGGCCTCAGGAAACTTACAATCATGGCAGAAGACAACACAAATATGTCCTTCTTCACGTGGCAGCATCAAGAAGTGCAGAGCGAAGGGGAGGAAAAGCTCCTTATAAAACCATCAGATCTCATGAAAATTCACTCACTATCATGAGAACAACATGGAAGTAACCAACTTCATGATTCTATTACCTCCCACTGGGCCCCTCCCACAACACATGGGGATCATGATAACTAAAATTCAAGATGAGATCTGCGTTGGGGAACAGCCAAACCACATCATTTCATCCCTGACCCCTCCCAAATTTCATGTCCTAAAATTTCAAAACACAATTATGCCTTCCCAACAGTTCCCCAAAGTCTTAATTTATTCCAACATTAATTCAAAAGTCCAAAGTTTCATTTGAGACAGGCAAGTTTCTCCTGCCTATGAGCTTTTGAGTTCCAAAATGACCTCCTTTGACTCCATGTCTCACATCCAGGTCACACTGATGCAAGAGGTGTGCTCACATGGCCTTGGACAGCTTTGTCCCTGTTGCTTTGCAGGATACAGCCCTTCTCCTGGCTGCTTTAATGGGCTGGCACTGAATGCCTGTGGTTTTTCCAGGTGCATCATGTAAACTGTCAGTGTATCTACCATTCTGGGTCTGGAGGAAGGTGGCTGTCTTCTCACAGATCCACTAGGCAATGCCCCAGTGGGGACCCTGGGGGCTCCAACCCCGTATTTCCTTTCTGCACTGCCCTAGTAGGGAGTCTCTATAAGGGCTCCATCCCTGCAGCAAACTTCTGCTTGGACATACAGACATTTCCATACATCCTCTGTAATCTAGTCATAGGTTTCCAAACCTCAATTGTTGACTTCTGTTTATCTGCAGGCCCAATAATGCATGAAAGCCACTAAGGCTTGGGACTGGCACCCCCTGAAGCAATGGCCTGAGCTGTACATCAGCCCCCTCTTAGCCATGGCTGCAGCTGAGACAGCTGGATGAAGGGCACCATGTCTTGAGGCTGCACAGAGCAGGGGGGTCCTGAGCCCAGGCCAGGAAACCATTTTTCCCTCTTAGGTCTCTGGGCTTGTGATGGGAGGGGCCTCCAGGAAGATCTCTGACATACCCTGGAGACATTTTCACCATTGTCTTGGTGATTAACATTTGGCTCCTTGTTAGTTATGCAAATTTTGGCAGCAGGCTTGCTTTTCTCCTCAGAAAATGGGGTTTTCTTTTCTATCATGTCATCCAATTTTCCAAACTTTTATGCTCTACTTCCTCTTGAATGCTTGGCTGCCTAGAAATTTCTTCTGCCAGATAACCTAAATTATCTCTCTCAAATTCAAAGTTCCACAGATCTCTAGGAAAGGGACAAAATGCTGCCAGTTTCTTTGCTAAAACATAGCAAGTGTCACCCCTTGCTATGGAGGGAGTTAGCAGGCTTGTTTGCAGGTAACGAGGCATGCTGGATTTTAGAGTTGCCAGAACTTTTGTGCTGGCAGGAATTTCATTAACCTTTGAAGTTGCTGTCCTTTGGATGGGGCTTTTAGTTTTAATGTTCTTTCATGCCCTTGATGGTTTGACTGTGGTATAAGTTGAGTTCAGTCAATTGGCTTCATTTCTGGATACTTTCAGAGTGCTAAGGCTCAACCCAGCATGCCTGGGCTACATCATGTAACCTTGGGGAACTGGGACCGGGTATGCTGCTTTGTTCTCTGACCCCTTAAGTTTGAGCACCAGCTGTGCTAGTTGAATCCAAGGTACCCCCAGTCTGCTGGCAACTGCACTTTATCAGGGACTGCCAGTAAAAGCACAGCATTGTGTAGGCCTTGGAACCATGGGTGAAAGAATTCTTACAGGGTGGTGGTAGAAGGTGCATGGGTTATGCCTCAGTGGGGCTGTGGTGTGACTATGGACAAATATTGTTAAAATGGCTATATTGCCCAAAGCAATTTGTAGACTCAAAGCTATTCTAATCAAACTATCATTTGTATCATTTTTTACAGAATTTGAAAAAGCTATTCAAAAATTATATGCACCCAAAAAAGAGCCCAAATCTCCAAGGCCCTCCTAAGCAAAAAGAACAAAGCTGGAAATGTCACACTACCAGAGTTCAAACTATACTATAAGACTACAGTAACCCAAATAGCATAGTACTGGTACAAAAACAGATACATGGACCAATGGAAATAAAAAGAAACAGAAATAAAGCCATAAACTTACAACCACCTGATCTTTGAAGAAGTTGGCAAGTACAAGCAATGGGAAAAGGACTCCATATTCAATAAATGATGCTGGGAAAACTGGTTACCCATATGCAAAAGAATAAAACTGAACTCCTACCTTTTACTATTTACAAAAATTAACTCAAGATGAATTAAATATTTAAATATAAGACTCAAACAATACAATCCTAGAAGAAAACATAGGAAATACCCTTTACAACATTGGCTTTGTCAAATTATTTTTGGCTAAGTGCCCAAAAGCAACTGTAACAAAAACAGAACTTGACAAGTAGCACCTAATTAAACCTAAGTTTCCACACAGTAAAAGAAGCTGTGAACAGAGGAAACAAACAAATTATGGAATGGGAGAAAATATTTACCAATTATTCATCTGACAAGGTCTAATATTCAAAATTTACAATGAACTTAAATGATTCAACAAAGAAGAAACAATCTCATTAAGAAATGTGCAAAGGAAATGAACAAACACTTCTCAAACAAAGACATACAAGCAGCCAACAAACATGTGAAGAAATCCTCAACATCACTAATCATCAGAGAAATGAAAATCATAACAACAATGATATACCATCTTACACTAATCAGAATGACTATTATAAAAATAAAAAAAATAACAGATTTTGGTGAGGCTGCAGAGAAAAAGTGATGCTGATACATCATTGGTGGGAATGTCAATTAGTTCAGCCACATAATTAGTTCAATTATGTAAATAATTGAAGCATTTAAAAAACCTTAGAGGACTGTAAAAGAATCCAGTAAGATTTTTCCTAGAATAAACTGAAGGTGAATTTAGAAGAAATGTAGAAGTTTGACTTTCTTACTTTGACAAGGAACATTAATAATAGAGAAAGTAAAGGAAAAAAAATCCTTAATATTTAAGAATATGCCAGATATGTTAAGAAAACATAGAAACTAAATGATAAGAACTCATGAACACAAAGAAGGGAAGAATAAACAGTAGGGCCTACTTGAGGGTGGAGGATGGAAGGAAGGAGAGGAGCAGAAAAAAATAACCATTGGGTACTAGGTTCAATATCTGGGTGATGAAATAATCTGTACAACAAACTCCCATGACATGAGTTCACTTGTAATACAAACCTGCACATGTACCCCTGAACCTAAAATAAATGTTAGGAAAAAATAGTGTATCTAAAGTAACAAACATTTTATTTATATTTTAAAGGTCTTTAATATTATTACCTTCAATATTTAACAATTATTATTTTAACTTGTAAATTTGAATAGTTATAAATTATAATTTGGAGACATATTTGAATACTTTTGGAAAATACAGTAATATGTAGGATGATAGTATTATAGTATGCATAGTTTGCAATCTCATGTTCCTTAGTCACTATAATACCCATGGCAAATACAGAAAAATATTGTCTACTACATGAAAGTTGAGAAAGAACTCAAAAGAAAATAATTCCAAGGTTATTCAATTTTAAGTTTAAAGCAAGTACTGCCACAACTGTACTGCTTGAATTTACTTATAGTATTTAAGCTTATGTTATCTTCTGGAATAATAATAAAAGTAGTGTAAAATGCCTTTGTGAAGATTAATTGAGGTACTATATCAAGAACTTAGAAAAGTGTGTATCACATTGTAATCTTTCAAAATGCATTAGCTCTTCTTAGTTATTGCTAGCAAATGTCTTCTTGGGGACAGAGTAAAACATTGAATACAGAGTATAGGATTAGGGTCCAGAATCAGATAAAGTAATTGAATTATTAGAGAAATTCAGGTATCACATTGTGTTCACAGTAATGACAATATTGTTAAAGATAGTGGACAGTAGGACGTACATTTCTCATATTGGAAAAAGTGGAAGATACTAAGAATTTGGCCCTAACTCAATGCCTTTCCCTTTTCCCTTTTCTCTATTCAGAAATTGGTAATTCCTGGGATACATGTGGCTCTGGGATGTACATGAGAGCTCTTACTCTTGCAGACCACCAGTGGACTAAGGATTCACTGAAAATGTGCCAGCTTTGCCTAAAGCCTGAAAGCTTGCAGAAGGCTAGAATGGTCCTATTGATAATGTGAGGCCTGACTCTGTAGTTTTGAGATTCTTCCTGACCACATGTGGAGAAAGCGTTGTACCTTATGTCTTGTGGGACAGACTTGACTTAGACCAGAGGTCAGAAAAAGAGTCAGCTCTTTTTTTTTTTTTTTTTCTGTAAGGTACAGATAGTAGCTATTTTAGGCTTTGTGGACCATATGGTATCTTTTGCCATTACTAAACTCTATAGATTTAGCATAAAAACAGGCATAGAAAATATGTACATGAATGAGTGTGAATGTGCTCTGTCATTCATGGACACTTAAAATTGAGTTTTACTAAATTTCCACATTTTTCCTTTGGTTCTTAAGCAAAAAGATTGGTATACGTTTTTAGCCAACTGTACATGAATAACTGAATTATAATGTCTCAGGGAGGGCTAGCTTCTATATTTTGGAAAGACATTGAGTTCTCCAGCCAGAAAATAGGAAATTAGATTTACTTACATTTATATATATAGGGCAATTTTCATGAAATATGACAATAATGAGGAAATTTCAAAATGGACCAACCAGTTCAGCTTTTGAGCTTGTCTCTAACTGCAACTCCATAGGTTGTAATAGGAAACACAATGTTGTTGTTGTTGTTCTCTGAAATAATTTAAACAGCTACGTACAACTCAAGGCCATCCAGAGATGATGGCTGTCACACAAACCATCATTCAAATCATTATAAATTTATTTAAAATTTCTGCCTAAAATAACTTATGATTTACAATATGGATATCAGCTTACTATCTATCTATCATGTACATTTTATTTTACTCGGCCTTAAATATATTATATTGAAGTCTTAAGTATATCTCTTCATCCAACCATAAAAGGTACTAGGCAAGTATTTCCTTCATCTGCAAAATTCATAGGAGTATTCATTTTCATTGTTTCTTTAATTGTATCTACCTTTTCTGAGCACAGAGTACTGAAGTTTATAGTCAGCTTTCTTAAGGCAACTCATTCTTACCAATTACTAATTAGTGTATAGGTATACCTGTACAATAACTTTGAAAAGGGTAGTATAATATTAATTATCAACATGCATTTTGTCTTTTAGCCAAAGGCAGTAAGATTTTTAACTGAATGTCCTCCGTCTTTATTTTATTTCTTGAGTTATATAATACTTAGGACTCTGCATTTTAACTTTACTGGTGAGATTATTTAACTTAATAGTATTACTTAGCTTGTCAAAGTTAACCATCCTTCAACAAGACAAGGGAGATATCATTAATCTGAATGGTCAAAAGAACATTTTGCTTATTTCTTATAGTTTATTAATGAGATATCATGCACAATTTTTGATTCTGTGACCTACTTCTTTTATTTATTTATACTGATTTACTGTTTAAGTCATCCAGGGTTTTCAGATGATTAAGAACAAGTTCACCCTGTTTTATGTTAAGTGGCGGTTGAGGGAAAAAAATAAAAGCAAAAAATACCACCTGAAATTTTTGGGAAATGTTTAATGAAATGTGTTTTTTGTAATAACATATGTTTGTTAAACTTCCCTCTTCCTCTTTTCTCCTTCATTTTCTTGACCAGGAAGAATAATACTGCTTTCATATATTTTATTATTGTGTTTAACTAGGAAGAATTAAATTAACAAAAACAAAGGACTGTCATGTTTTAATAATATTTGAAACCCACTGTCTATCTGAATAGCAGAATGTTTGTTGTTAGATAACTTAGCAGTCAGATTTGTCACTTGCAAAGCCTGATTAAACAGTATTTGTTTATGTAATATGTATTAGACGCTAATAAGATCTTTAGTTGCCGCATATTATTAATTTTGTACTTAGTATCACATTACATAAAAAGAAGCAGAAACATTTATTCTTTTTACAAAGAATACAGCTTTCAATTTCAATTGCTAATCTGCTTATATTTTAATTTTCTTCATCTATTATTTTGCCATTTAACCATGTATGGTATATATGTGGTTAAATGAATTTACCTAATACATTTCTATCTATCTATCTGTCTGTCTATCTGTCAATCATCTATCTATATCTCCATATACCAAGAAAGTGCTGTCTTAATACATGTTTTGTCACTGTGCAAGCATAACAGCTTTAAAGATACCTGAAAAACATAGGCTGCTTTGATTTTTGATATACATATTTTAGATGTTATTATTCAAAAATAACCAAACATATTAATTTGTGACACATTGTCATTAATTGAATTTCTTTGTCTAGTAAAATATTTATAACATGAAAATATTTCTGTATTTTACAAAATAAATACTTCTCCATTCTCCACTTTGCTTTAATTACTCCTTTGAAGATAAGAGCTTTCAAAGAGTGCTTGTCTCAAAGCAGATTGAGGGGTAATGAAACCACAAAGTTAGTGGAGATTAAACCATATTAATATTACAGTTTTAATTGCATAAATACTGTGAAAGTGTATTGCAATTGAGAATATTACATTTAAAAATTGAGTTGAGGACCAGTAACTGCACACCCTAATTGTAGCATTATGTTAAATTTTGTTCTTTCTCTGTGCCTCCCTCCAAAACACAAACTGTCTCTATATATCTCTTTTAAATTACTACTTTGAAAGGTAGCATTATCGTATAACTACCATTTTCTCCCACCATAAACAAACTTCGTTTTTCTTGTAATCTCCATTTCCATTTTTTCCTTCCACTTAATATTTATTCTTGTTTTCTCGTTGTTCTCTTCACTGCACAGCAATGTCAATCCTTCTATATTCACATATGTTTACATATTTAGGAGTTTTATGCACTATACTATATTTCAAATATAATAACTTGAAATTCTTACCTATGTTTATATTAAAACATGTAACAACACCAAGAAAATATCCTAGACTTCTGAGAGCAAGACGTTAAACAATATAAATAGAAAATATAAAATGGAACAATATAAATAGAAAAAAACTAAATCAGAGCCTTTTGAAGAATGGATTTTGGGAATAGAAGAACTAAAATATGTAATTTTCAAGGAAGGAGTTCCCCTCCAGGAGTGAAAAAGTGACCATGTAATAAACATTTGTGAAAAAAGTAGGTCTCAACCCCAAGTGGACTAATGATGCTTAAAGGTCAAGTTTTTAAGTTGTGTGTGTGCGTGTGTTTCTGTGTAAGAATGTGAATATAAATGTTTAGTGTAAGAATGTATACTTACAGTTGGAAAATTCAGATCAGAAATTCCAGCATTAATGCAGTCTTTCATAAATATTTGATTAAATTAATATATACTTTTAATTAATCTACATTAATTGGAAGCAAAAATGAGACTCATCAGCTTCCCGTAAATTTCTATATATTTTGAAAACTTTGACTCAGGATGTAACTTGAGTTAAATGCCCTTCATATGTTAAACTTACACAGAAAAATTTACTTAGCATAATGTGTTATCATATCGCTTTTAGGTTCTATACTGAGATGCTTGAGGTAATCTGCTAATATATATCATACAGAAATACCAAAACAGTGACTCTTTTTTATATGACCTGCAAGTATTTTATCAATAAAAGTTGTGGTGGATTTTATTGTTTGGAAACATTAAATTTTTGGTTATAGGCAAATAATGTAAACAAAGATAAAATAGATAATAATTAGAGTAATGAGAAAGAAGAGAGGAAAGAAAGGAAGAAGAAATAATCAGAGCCTTAGAATCAGAAGATCAATGAGGAAAATGTAACTCAGAATAGGAAAAAGGATTGGAACTGACATTTGGAAGCGTACCAACATAAAAGCAGAGGCTAGGCATAGAAAGGGAATGAGGTTGGAATAAGAAGGAGGATTTTGTGCCAGAAGGAAAGAAGATACTGGATTCTGAGCCAGATTCAGTTATGAGGATGGTGGCATCCGTTACAAGACTGAGTTATGACTGGAGAGGGGAACAGAATGTGCCTGGCCAGGAGCAGACACATTGGCACAAAAGTACAGCACGTGAGTTAGAGGAATGTGTTCAGAGCTGTTGGAGGTTGTGGTTATTTAATCATAACTTGCTTCCGTCTGGTGCCAGAAGACTGATGGAACTCTCTCCCACAGAGGTCAAACAAATGGTTTTCTCAACTCACTTAGTCAATTATCTACCCTGTGAATAGAAGGTCAGGTTGCTGTCTAACTGCAATTTAAGACAAATGAGATGCATTAAATGTGCAATTGTGCGCGAGGTGCTTATGACAGAACAATCTTAGGGAGTTTAAATACTGCTCTGCCAAGATCAGACTAACTTAATGGCCAGTGTATAAAATTATCACTTTATATTCTTATAATATATACTTCTTGAGAATTACATAAACCATTAAATTATAAACACTTCAAGGAGAAGGAATAGGTCATGATAAACATATATTAATGGAAATTATTACCAGTTTTTTACCAGAAAGATGTGAGATAAAATCCTGGGTGTTTTATTTACTTTTTGAATTGAAAAGTTTATGTCTCAGAACCCCAGTGTTCTACAGTTAATATTTGATTACAATATTAATATATTTGATTATAATATATATACTCCACAGATATAAATACTTATGTGTGTATGTGAGTGTATAATTATATCTTCCCTAGTCCATAGCTTAAGGAGTTCACAATGTAAGCAGATAGAATGACAAAATCCTTAGCAAGCCCAAAGGTAAGTATGTAATCAGTCCTGTAAGAGAGTAAGATCAGAACAAGCACATGTTCTGCTACAGTGACTTTCTAATTCATATTTAAAATATATTACACAAATACTTAAATGAAGATATAGCTATGTATGTTTAATTTCAAATAATATCACTGAATTACCTTCTACTCGGCTCTGTGACGGCTTCGGTACACTCAGTTTATTAATTATTTAATGAGTCGCTAATATATCCCAAACACTGTTGTAAATGTTGATGAAACAGCAGTGAACAATGAAAAAATACACAAATATTAAACAAGTAAACATTTACATACCTGATATTTCATGTTGTGATCGGCCATGAAGATAATAATAAGGGTCAAAAAATAGGGAGTAAATGGAACGGGATGGGAATTTTTGGTAGAGAGTTTAGAGAAAGAGACTTTTGAACAGGGACCAGCTGACTGAGTGACCTATGTAAAAATATAGGGAATTGATCCATGGAATTAAGCAGTCAGCATGTTTAGAGAATCTAAGACAAAAAGAAATCGGCATCCTTGAAAAACTAAAAGAAGCAGAGTATAGCTGGACTAGAGTTAATGGGAGGAGAATGGTAAAGGGTAATGTTGTAGAAGCAGACAGCAAGGAGAAAGCCATAAGTAAATAAATAAACAAATAAATAATGAGACTTGATAAAGAAATTGGCTTTTACTTTAGATGTGATTGAAAGCCGCTAAAGGATTAAAAAATGTAAAAGATGTGCTTCAAATTGCCTTGAGGGTGGAAGAGGGAACAACCATGATGTTCTACTAGCAAGAGTGGTGGCCAGCAAAACAATCAGAATGTTCCAAAACCGACACAGAAAAATAAAACAACTATGATTCCTCAAAATCAGTGTTGGCACAATAAAGATGTCAAAAAGTGTCTGCTTATGAATATGTTCTGAACATGGAGTAGAATAATATGTACACAAATATGGTAGACAGTAAATAAAAAGAGAATCTTAGATTACTCCAAAATTTTACCCTTGGATACTAGGTTATTGGGGGTTTTATAGACAGTAATTCACCTGGATGTCACAGAAGTAGTTAAATACTTTGCTGGGCAAGTTCATTTTATCCCTGCCTTCAACCCTAAACCATTTTCAACATTTCTTTATCCTGCACTAAGTCAGCAGCAGCTGAGGCTGGAAGGAGGTGGACCCATGATGACAACATTCCTTGGACTTACTTACCAGTGGACTTCTCATTGGTTTTGCCAAATTGGAGGTTTTAATGATATTTTAAATACTATTTTTAATGCATTATATATTTCTAGGGAAAATGTTTTTTTTCTTTTTTTCAGGTTTATATGTGCAACTTGCCATTCAAAACAAATACTTCAAAGTCAAAATATTCCAAGCCAAAATTCCTTCCAAACATGCATTTCAGCCTGGTTATCTCTTGATAAGTCACACTACCATTCTACACAATTCTAAATTTCAAAGCTATGAATGCATTTCTCTGACTACTAGCATAAAGCTGTTAATACAGTATTTGTATAGTATTTATAATATCTCAATGTATTTTTACTAAATATTTTCTTAAAGATGTCACACTTGCTGTCTTTTCATGGACATATGTCATTTCTTGACTAGACTATCACTCTAACTCCCATTGCCCAAATGAGTTTTTCAATTATTAACTTAATGTTCCTATAAAAGTTCATGTGTTCCATCTGTAAAATCTTCAACAACATAATACTTGCACAGTACTCTAGGATAAGGTCTAAATGTCTCGTGTTTACACATAAAACTGATAATTTTCTGGACTCCAACACTAATACCTCAAGCTCAATTGTTGTCACACACACATACCTGTCCTTAACAGACACACACACCAACCCTCCACATTGGGATCCAATGAAAATAATTGTGTTTGATTTTATGTATACACAGCATTATTTTCATCTACCTCTTGCTTGGATCACTCTTTGTCTTTGGCATATAATACTTTTGAGCACATTTCCTCCAAATACCCTAAGAGGTAATCTGTTCCAAATTTGCTTCATATGAAGCTGTTCTTTGTCTCAGGTAGAATTATTTTATTTATTCTTGATGCCCACAAATGAATTCTGACTTCTATAGTTATATCTTTACCACATTCTTACAAGTTATAGTTTTATTTCTCTTTCTTTTCCAACCGAACATCAGCTCTTGAGGAAAAGAGTGGTATTCTCCCAATAACCTGGTTGTTAATCTTAGGTTTATTGTCTCATCAAATTAAATGCTCCATTGTGAAACTGTGAAATTGTATGTGTAATTAATATAAACTGTTAGAGTTTTGTTCTTGTTGTTGATGTTGTTACAGTCCCACCAATGAGACTGGCATTTCAGCAGCAATGGCATCCAGAGTAGTAGCATCAGTAGAAATTTGTAGCGATAACCTCAGGAGCAATGTATTCTGTCTATAGCTCCTCAAACCTTTAACGTTGTTTCAGATACCTCCTAAAATATTTGTCTTTTCATTATTCTTCAAATACTTTGATCCACTTTATACATATTCAATACATGTATTTTTCTAATTTATTTAGCTAGAGTAAATTTCGCCTAGAAAAAAAGAACCTTGACTGAAACAAATTTATGTATTCAGCACCAAAATATGCTTAATATTATTGAAGTTTAATTTGTATTTGTGAACTGTAAAAATGAGTGAATAAGAAGTCTGCTTAAATATTAATAAGGTAATAAAATTTAACATTTATTGTGTGTTCAGTTTGTATAAAGTTTTTGCAACAATCTTTGCAGAAATGAACATGTTTTCTCTTAACTTCATTCTTTTGAGGTGGGTACTGTTGTCTCTGCTTTCCTTGGAGGACATTGAGGCATAGAAAAGTTAGTTGCATGACTCAGAGTCACCCCTAGTAAGTGATGCAGCTGAGATTTGTACTTAGACATCTGTTTCAAGAACCTACAACCATTCTATTATTCTACACTGTCTCTTATAGCAGGATAAGCAGTTTGCTTTTTGTTTGTGTTTGTTTCTTCATTGCGATCATTGTTATTTAAGCAAAAAGAAATGAGTACTGTGAATATATAACATTGGACCACATTTTTCAACCGTCTTTTCCCCAAAATAAAAGAATATATGTAAAACATACAGTTTGATCCAAATTCAAAAAAGAAGTGAAAACAGTTTTAACGATCATCTTCCCAACTGTGTGGTTTGCTTGTTAATCAGCGTGATCCGTAAATAAATCAGTTCATATTCATAACAACATCGAAGTAAATAATATACACCTTCAATTTAAAAAATCTAGAATCAACCCCAGGGAAATGAGAAGTATAGTAGAATCACATAAGTATTTAGGCATATCTTAAATTATTATATAAATATATGCATAAAATATATATATTACATGTGTATATGCATATATCTTTGTAAATGATTCTATATTTAATTTTCATATAAATTAAGTTTTTAGATTCTATGTCTTTATACAGGCAAAGCCTAAGTCAAAATAAGAGTGAGTTTGGCTTGGTAAAGACAAAATACCAATGAAGAGCTATCTTTTGAATTTTTTTCTAAATGTTCTTATATTAAGCCTTTGTCAGAACTGGAGGAACAGAGTGTTCCAAAGCCTTGGACCCATGACAAAAATCTCTTCTTCTGAATTTTTCATCATTTATCATTTAACTACAAAATGTCAGAAATCAAAAAGACACCACCAGAAATTTTTCAGATCCTAACTTTTCACCCCAATTATGGCCTTAAGAATAAAGTATAAAAAATTTCAAGCACAGAACTGAAAATAAAAAGGAGCTGGTCCATTTCCAAAAGACTTGCTTTCAATTGTATACATTAGAAAGAGCATTAGCTTTAAAAATCAATATTCTACAATCGTGACTTTTTCTTGACCTATCAAAAAGTTGAGACTACAGAAATTGTGATTTTGTAAAATAAAAGCTTAATATTAGATATTGTTGCATATATTTCTCCAAGTAGTAGCATGCAATATTTATCCACTTATTCATTTTTTCAATATGAAAAAATTTTGAAGCAGTATCATCTATTGAAGTCTGTAACCTATAAAGAAATAAACAATTATGCATTTGGATCTACTGTAAACATATACAACATACACAGTATTGAGTATTGGTGATCTACATTGAAGTCAGGACAATCGTTGGCATAAATAATTTTCCAAATTAACCATTTAAATATTTCAACATTTAACATGTGTGTTAGATGTTAATATGTTTTAATTAAAATCTTGAAGACAAGGAATTTTGTTGGTTCAAAGGGAGAGGTGGTACTCAATTCATTATGTTTTGCTAGTTTCATTTTCGAAACACTGGGATAAACCGATATCTAGATTTCTGTTTGTTCTGAATGGGCTGTTGCATGGTAAACACACACACACTTATCTATAATAAGTATATCAATGAAATTAATATCTGAAGTAATCTAACACTTTTTAATATCATGTGAGCAGTTACACAAGCGCATTTCCTTTTTGGACACGTGATTCTTGTACTCTGTATTCTCTGGGTCCCTGTTTTGATTTGTTCCTTTGCTTTCTAGGCCTGAAGCTGAATTTGCACTCTCAGATTTTATTTCCTTGCCCTCCTGAATTTTCTCATCTGTTTCCTGGAAGTCATGTATTTCATTTATTTGATTTAAAACAAATAAACAGAAATAATGGAGCCTTAAGGAATTTGTTCCAGAGGAATTGGAGGAGGGTACTCATGCACATCCCTGCAGATCTAAAAGTATATTTATGTTACTCTACAAATGATTTATATTCTGGCAGAATTTGATAAAAATAAATACTTGGATTCACCAAACCCATTTTTAAAATGTATAAAATATCAGCTTGAAAGGGTATGTAGAGTATTAAATAAACTATATGAGAAGCAAATCCAAATAGCTACTTAGTATAGTACATTTTAAAATATTATGACATGCTTCTGAAGGTTTCTTTAAATACAAACAATTCATTAAAAATTAAGAATTGATCTTAAGAGCAACACTGGTTAAAATAACATTATGGGTTAATATTTAGCAGGATTGGAAGCAAAATAATGTATTATTTTGATAAGAAGTAGTCAAAATAAACATACCCTGGGCCATCAAAGAACCTTAAAATATTAAACAACATAACTTATAATAAATTACCTATATGGAATAAAATGAAATTAGAGCTCACTAAAAAATGGGGTATTAAAAAATAACTTGTTTTGGAAAACTATAGTAAACATGCCACAAGCAAAAGAAAAAATAATTTGAAGAAATTATGGCTTACTTAGAACTGAATTACTATAACATGTCAAAAACAGTTAAAAAGAAAATTTTCAGTTGGAGGACATTTTTCAGAAACAAGGAAATTTCAAAACTATGACCGCAGTCTTTAACTCCAAAAGTTAAAAAATAAATAAATAAATAGAATGCACTCTTTCAAATAAGAAATAATATAGAAAAAGGCGTATCAATTAAATAAATGAAAACTGAACAATTCTATTTGTAACTCAATACAAAATGTACTAAATCTTAAATGTTTCATTAAATATCAGTAAATTACAAAATCTTAAATAGAGCAAAAATTATTTTCAGATAGATTTTTGAAATTTTTTTTGAGTAGATTCTTTGCAAAGAGATTTTTTAAATAGAGTATTATTTTGAAATAAAAATTATATTTTTTCATAAGAAAATTTCCTTTGGAAAATTTCTAAAATAAAACAAAAATTCTTATGTACCATGGTAAGTCTCATTATAAATTTTACCCAATTGCAAAATATTTTGGGATTTGCAAACAAAGCAAATCAAATTAATACTAATCTGAAAAACATTGACCCTTGTCTTATTTCAACTATTTAGGCATCACAATTAAATATCTCTATCTCTATCTTTCTCATTGTTTCTCTCTGTCTCTCTGTCTTAACTCCTCCCATATCCAGTTCAGGAAAACAATTAAGTCTTTAAAATGCTAACATAATAAAGTTGACAAACAATACTTGGTAAACATTATATACTGGAAATTGGATCCTCAGTAGGTTCAAATGCGCCTAAAAATTTCCCTTGGTTTTTTCTATTTTCTCAATCAAATACTTTATGTCAAATTTACTGTGTTGACCTTTGTTATGCCTCAAATCATGTTGTATGAACGTCACTCTCACTGTATTTTCTCCTCTTAAGAAAAACAAATGTTTTGACAGAATTTTAGCATATAACATAGTAAACGCTGGAACAATTATTTGCCCCAAAATATTTCACCCACTGATTAGAGTGTTTTCTATATTATTTCATTGTTAAATACTAGATAAGCTACTTGCTGTCATCGCTAAGTAAGGAAAAGGTAGAGGAAGTTACACTTAACTTGAGAATATATTTCTATTGGAATACGATAAAATAAATTTCATTTCAAATCATATATAGATATATTAGAAATGAATTTCTTATACTGTAACGTGAGCACATTTAGATATTTTAGACATTAATTTTCAGATTTGATTTAGTTTTCTAAGGAAATGTATTATATAAATGTTTAAATATATTATATATCATTTTTATATACACATACAAATATATTTGAATGTATATGTGGATATGTTTGAGTAAATAATGTTTTCAGGGTAAATCCAACAAAAATTAATTTATGGACTAATGACTCTGTACTAGTGCTTATTATGTACTTTATCACTAACTCTTCATCACTTGGAGCAAAATCTGAATTCACAAGTCATTCTTTCTGACAATCAAAACCCTATCTCAGAAATGGTATTTTAGTCATTGCAGTTCCATTTTCATAGGCATTAAGATATGTAGTCGTTCCAACATACATAACATCCCTGAGTTTTAATCCATAATGAGGTTTTTAAGATTTAAGACAGGCTTTCTCTCAGCTTAATTTAAACAATGCTTTTTAAATCCTATTCATCATTTCATAATTCCTTATTCTCTTTGACTTAGTCTCAAGCATCAATTATTCCAGTCCATCATGGATCACATAGAGCATGCCACGCATGTTGGGGTAGTAGAAGGCTACTCAGCCTTTGAGTTCTCAACTCCTCATTGCCTGACTTGCAGGTGTTACTGTGCTTCATTTCCATATTGTCTTTCTCTTACCCATAGCCTCTCCTTGGCCTAGAAAGCTTTATTCTATTTCCTCTTGATATACTTATTATTTTCAAATCTTTCTTCAAGAAATAATGTGCAGTTAAAAGCAAGAAGGCTTTTTAATGCCATACTTATTTCTTCCCATCTAAAATGTTCTAAAATGGAAATACTGATAGTTATCTGTCATCAGTTACCATCTGCTTCTCTGAGTCATTGCAGGCTAGTTATTGATACAGACTTAGGAAGATAAAAAGCTGAGGCTTAAACTTGGCTACACAACATGCTGGGCCTCTTTTAGTCTCATTTTCTTCATTTGTTAAAACAACAACAACAAAATCCTATTGTAGATTGTTTTGCGCATTATGTAATATCTAATTACATTAAAATGGTAGTTATAAAATATAAGTTCACTCACTGATAGTAGTATTTGTAAAGGTCTATCTACAAAAGTTTAATGCTGATTCAATTATTTCTGTGTTAACAGAATTTTATTGAGCAATGTCTTTGATTATACAGCGTATTGCTTAACTAATTGTGTACAGTGAGTAACAGAACATCAGCTAGAAATATGGACTGCCTTTCAACCTAATGTGTGATTTGTCCTATGAGGTGCTTTGACACAAAAAGGCCTGTAATTGAAACAAATAAAAACAAAATTTGCATATAAATACATATTAAAATATTAAGCTTAAGAAACTCCAGAAGAATATTCTGCTTTAGAAAATCAAGTTTAGTTGTGAACATACATAAAACAACTAAATATGTTTAGCATAATGTATTTTTAAAATAATCACTATAATTTTTTAAAAAATAATAAAACTTTTTAAATGGCACGCTGATATACCATTAAAACTGTTTGAGGTACATTAACAATAAATTTAAAAAATCACCAAGTTCAGTAGAGCGAATTGAAATGTACCTTATCATTACCGTAACATGGCAGTGATATTAAATTTTCGTATGAGTCATTTTCTACTAAAATTCATCTAGCATTCTTTTCTTTTATTGATTTTATTTTGCTATGGCATAATGCTTTGTGCCTGCTGCTGCTAATGTTTATGTAAGATCACCACATTTTTCTACGGGTTTTGCGGTAGTATATTTGTTTTGTTTTTTTACTGCCATAACAAAATTGTCTGTAGCTTATTTATATTGTTTTCCTTAAACTCTATAGGTTTAACTCTTCAGGGTGCAAATAATATCACAGAATTTTCAAAAAAGACTTTAGATTTTATTTACTACTTTTAATTTAAAAAGTATTCACGCCATCATCAACTTATTTAAGGACACATAAAATTAAACAATCCTGGATTTTGTTTATGTAGTTTATTAATGAATTCTAACAATATACTTCTCTTTGTATATACAATAATAAATTATAGTAATATAAAAATCAAAATGTAATTTATTGAACCACTTTAATACGATAAAATAAATTATGGATATTCAATAACTTTTGATATATTCATTATAATACCTTCCTTTTTACATCACACCAATATTGAATATATTTGAATTACTTAATATTTAAGATAACGCAAATGTATGTCTATTTGCGTTAAAGCAATTGTCTATCTCTGTTTTTGCTATTTTTGCACCTTACACCATTACATATTAACATTTTTTAGAAATGAAAATAGTCCCATAAATTTGCAGAAATGTCACAAGTCCAAGTTTAATAAGTAAGAAAGTCCGTGGCATATGTAATGGAAAGAAACTATGCCCACATAGTGTGTTTTAAAGATTAAAATATATCTTTTCATTTTTTATTCTGCCCCTCTACAAAATATAACCTTCAACAAAAATGTAAAATGCAAAAAAGATTTTATCAGTACATGTATTTTTTAAGTAATTCTGTCAAATTTTCATTGGTATACATCACATCGTTCCTACAGATTAAGTGATATAGTTGTGAGATCTATGTTTCAAATGTTACAGTGCCAAAACTGACAAAAACCTGAAAAATGGATTAGCTGAATATTACATATTATTTCAAAGATAACTCTTTGATACTGTGATGAACAATTTTTTAAATTTTTCTTTAGAATCTGCATTGTTAAAATTATATTCACTGTGATTACTGACCAAAACAATTACGTTGAATTAATTTCAATTTTACTTTTTATTCATCATCCATTTACTCATTAAAAAGATATTTATTGCATACATTTAAGTATACAGTAGTTTCTTAGACACTATAGAATTATCTGCTTGCACCCAAATATTTTAAGAATAAGATACTGATTATTTTTTAAGGTTGCACCCAATTTTCTAATATTCTTTAAGGGTAATGATTAGTTTAAATTCAAATATTTTCACGTTAAATATCTATGTACCTACTAGCATTAAAAATGTCACCTGACTGAAAATTATGTACTACAAGTGTAAAAACTTTCCCTACACATTTTGAACAAATATATAAACTTAGATCTCTTAAAATAATACTCTTATTTATCGTAAATCCTTGTTAGGAGAAAGCGTACAACCATATATGTCTGCATAAGATGATATTCTCTGTGGGTATTTTCCTCCACAAAATTCAACATTCATTTTAATCCTAAAGCTACCATCAAGTATCAGAATAGATATGTCCATCTTTCCAGTAAGATGGGTTCTAAATTTGAACCTCAATGCATTTTAAATAATTAACTAGGTGTAATTTAACCTTTCTTAATCTTTTATATTCCTCAAGATTTCCAATAATTTAATTCTGCATTTATTCAATAAGATAAATGCCATCTACACTTAGATGCACTTTTTAGCATCATTACATAGCAGAAGGTGGAGAATATTTTTTATCATGAGATTTTATTCATCAAGTCAAACACTACAGGTGATTTGGAGTATAGTTTGATGATTATATCTGCCATGTTATACTTTTCTGAATGGCCCTTGACTATGCTCATCTTTATCTTCTTTGAGTTTTATAGGCACTAAAACAATATCATCAATATTCTACTCATCATATCTTGTCTCATATAATTCTTAGCAATTTGTGTATTTTTTCCCATTTAAGAAATTCTGTGACTGAGGTGCATTTATATTGACATGATAATTAACAATACTGAGTTAGACATATAATACATGCTGAATAAGAGCTTGATTAATGATTTTTAAAAGCTGAATTAATTTGATAACCTACACATTTTAAGATTGATGTTAGGATTATAATAAAAAATTAAATCACTCATTAATTTAATATATCACAATCTAAAGTAAAGACAGCAAAAAAAATGATATAAGATAAAGTTGATTGTGGTTATGGACTGAATTTTGTGCCCAGCAAAATACATACGTTGAAGCCGTAATCCCTAGTACCTAGGCATGTGACTATATTTGGAGATAAGATTTTTAAAGAGGCAATTAAATTTAAGTGAGGTTATAGAGTGAGACCTTAATCCAGTATTACTGGTTATTACTGGTATCTAGGCTTCTAAAAAGAGAGAGACACCAGGGAAGCTTCTGCACAGAGTAAAGACCAAGCGAGGACATAAGAAGATGGTCGTCTTCAAGCAAGTCTTTATGAGAAATCATACCTACTAACCCCTTCATCCTGGACTTTCAGCCTCCAGAACTGTGAGAATATAAATTCCTGTTGATTAAACCACATAGTTTGATGTATTTGTATGGTAGCCCTGGCAACATAATACAACCATCAAAACAAAATATCTTCTACCCAATTTGGCTTCTGTGAACAAGAATGGCTATTATTTCTATAACTGAAATGTAACAAAGTTTATTTTGCTTAATTACTATCAATTCATGCCATTTTTAAATGGCACAACAAGCATTTTCTAATTTTGCATTAAAACAACGACAAAGCTTTCTTAATGCAGAGTTTCTTCTTATTTAGGATCATGTTGTAGTATAGAGAAATGAATGCAACATCTTTTTAAAAAGTGCTAAATGGAGAAGTAAATAAACTTTTTTGAATCGGGGTTTAAAATATTATACAATATAAGCAGATTTTAAATAAAACCTGAAGCAAGTACCACCTTAAACTAGAGAAAAAATATCTCAAAATATTAGTAAGAAGAAAACATATTGACAGAGTAATTTCATTTTTCAAGCTGAAAACTCAAAAAGTTTTTATAGTTCAAACTGAGACACATTTAATAAAATGTGTATCCTTCTTAGAAATCAAGTACCTCTTGTTTCTTAGTGTGTTAAAGTGTCCATTCCTTTCAGGTCATATAACATTGGTTAGAATATAATGTTGTAGGTTATAGTTCTATCTCCTTTTCAATATCTGAAAAGTTTGATGCTCTCTTAAAAATCTGTATTTAATATTTTTTGGTAAATTATTTTCTCATATTAAAATTTCATGTTTTAAGAAATTGTGCTAGTAAAACATTGTGGTCTGTGATGTAGGGAAGAGGATGCTGGACTTATAGCCTTTAGGATTATCTGGGCCTACTTTTTCCTCTTACTAGCTTTGTTGTTTGAGGTAGACTTTTATCATCTTTGAGATTATTTATGCATCTGCAAAGTATCCTAACTGTCCCCAAAGGACATTTTGTTATATTACTTGTACTAAACAGAAGTTAGTGAAGTATTTTATTCAAATAGAAATATTTGATAATGATTAAAATATTTTACATTTTTTAAAAGGAATAACAATAAACATGCCAATTCCTTTGGTTTGATACTTATTTTTGCATAATTTGTATTATACTCATGTCAACTGCTCCAGGATTATTAATTATTTCTTTACTTCATATGCCTCAAATTATAAGTTTAGCTCCTCAGGACACATTCACGAAGGTAAAATGATAACACAGCTGTGTCACTATATGCCTCCTGGCTGGTCCAATACCAATAGTTCTCTTATTCAGGATAACTAGAATGATGATAGGAGCAACTCTTCATGAGCCTTTCTCTCTGATAACCTGAGCTGCTAAAAGGGGTATTTTTCTTTATTTCATTGAGACATCAATATTTGTAGAGAAGACAAAATATACCTCTGTTTCCGAGGTGTGGTGCTTTGGTAGATGACCAATGCAGATCTTGCAAAGAAGGATATAGAAATCAGTTGTATGATCCTTATTGAGACTATAGAGTGTGGTAACAAAATATTCAGCAAAATAATTCTTAAAGATTGTCTCTATCCTCTATATCACTGATTTCCCCACTTCGACTGGAAAGGTAGAAGGTTGCCTTCTTCTTACTGTCAACCAAATGAGAGTACTTACAAGGGGAGCTCTGCATACCTTACATGAATCATGACCTTTGAGCAAGTGTTGCATTAAAAGTCTATAGACAAGAGACTGAAATGACCTATGACATGTCAGTAGGTAAGATTGAAACTGAACTTTTACCTTTGTCTGAGCAAAAATGAGGTCCCCATAAAGGAATGTAATCAAGATTTTCTTGGGGTTTGTAACCCCAACAGAAGGTGAACTACTGAATGTCCTGAAGTTGAATGAGCAAACACAAGCTCCCCAAGAGACATTCCATGTCAAGGTGGATTTGGGAGACCATAGTAAGAAACATTTGAGAAACACACAGAAGTCTTCTACAGAAGTAAGAATTATTGTGATTGCAACCCCAAAGAAATCTCACACGTGCACAAAGACATTTTCTACACTTGCCTCTCTGTTCTCCCTTTTGCGGGTTCAGAGTCAGCTTCACGAAGAAAAATAAGAAACATATAAAGTCAAGCAGAAACAGAGTGAAATCATCTATCCTCAAACAGTTTATTTTCTCCTGCCAGACTTCAGTGTATGTTTTTCAGTTTGAGCTGAGATGGGAAAAACTTTCCATTGGATATGATTATGGCGCGAGAGTGGCCATTATAATAGTTTAAATGAACTTGTGATGGAGGCTCAAATTCTTGGAAGCCATTCTGCTACTTAAGAATGGAATGATTTATGAATTCCATCGATTGTCAAAGAGAAAACTGGGTCAGAGGGTGGGTTGAAAGCAAAGGTGTATTCCTCATCGGTTGTATGGTTTCCTTTAACAATTCGTCATATTAAGCTATGGTGTCTTGAAGTCTTTGTTTTTCTTTTAAATGTCATTGATTTAGTTTTGTTTGCTTGTTAATTTGCCTGTCTATGGTTCCTGTGAAAAACAAAGAAGCTTTACAAAACATAGAGATATAGAACAAAAGTAAGGCAAAATGCAGTATATTTTGCCTACTCTGTTGGCAACCATCAAATGAAAATTTTGGAATTTGGCAAAGTACACTCTTTACATCATCTAACAAGAACCTAGTGATTATCTCAAGAAATCACTTGATTATCTCAAGAAATTTCTAAATGCTAATAGCATTTAGAAAAAAAGCAGACTTAGATACTTACTAGCTTTTCTTTCTCATCGTCTATTTTTATTGAATTAAATATTACTACCAATTACAACACAATTAAAAGTACCAGTTTTAAGGGTAGAGATGAATGATTTTAAACTCATTTAATTACATATTTCACACGCACACACACACACATATATCACGCACACAAGTAAATATAATGACAAGAAAGACACAGATCATATCTCTTAGCCTGATGATTATCTCTTCTGTATTACCCATGACAAAAGTTGTCTTGTGTTTTTATAAACAATATTTGCTTATTTAAATCTTCCATATAAATGAAAGATAAAGAATGTACCTTCTTGTATATGGCTTCTGTCACTTAGAATAAAGACTTTGAGAATTTTCCATGTTATTTCATGCATCAGTAGATTATTATTGCTATCAATATTTGTGTAATATATGGATACATCAAAATATATTCAGTCATTTGTTGATAGATATTTTTGTTGTGTCTAACTTTTGGCTATTATTCAAAGAACTGCAATAAAATTTTTGTACAGATATTTTTAATAATATATATTTTAATTTATCCAAGGTAAATGTCCAAGAGTAGATTTACTAGACTTAAGGTAACCATGTGTTTAATTTTATAAGTAATTGACAAATACTTAGTAGAGTGATCATACCATTTTGGATTTAAAGTAGCAATATCTGAGTTATAGTTAATCTACATGCTTGATAACACTTGGTTTTCTCAGTCTTAAATTTTAGCTATTCTAGCACAATACAGTGACATCCAACCTTGGATTTAATTTGCATTTCCCTTATAATTAATTATGGTGGCCAATTTTTCAATTCTTACTTGCAATTAGCCTATATTCTTTATTGAACACAATGTACAAAATCTCTGCCCATTTGTAATTGGCTGATTTGTCTTTTTTATATTTGTAAGAGTTTTTTATATATTCCAAATGCAAGTCATATATTATCAGATATAAGTATTGCAAACAAACATTTTCTTTCAGTATCTGCTTTCCTTTTCATTTTTTTATTTAAAAAACAGATTCTTAGTATTGATGAAAGTCTATTTTATTTTTTTTCAAACTTTCATGTGTTTTTCCTATCCCATAATCATAAATATTTTTTCCATGTTTTAGTCTGGAAGTTTTATAGATTTAGCTTTTATTTCTAGGTCTATAAAATATTATAATTTATTTATTTGTTTGTGATACGAGGTCCCACAGTTTTTGTTTTGTTTTCTCCCATGTGGATATTGAGTTGGTCTATCAGCATAGTTGTAAAGATGAACCGTTCGCCTCATTAAATTATCATGACAACATGATTGAATATCACTGTACATGTAGGGTTCGCCTATGGACTTTCTAGCCTATTGATCTATGTGTATATTCACAAACCACGTCACATGTCTTAATTACTATAGCTTTACTATAAGTTTTAAATTACATAGTGCACACCTTCCAACTGTTTTCTTTGATTTAAAAATTGTTTTGACTATTCCAAGTCCTTTTAAGTTTTATACACATTTTAAAATTAGTTTGCATATTTCTACAAAAAAAATCTGATGAGATTTCAATTGGAGCTTTGTTGACTTTGTAAAGCAAAAGGTATCTGAGACAAGTCTCAGTCAATTTAGTTGATTTGACCAAAGTTAAGGACATGCCCATGACAACGCCTCAGGAGGTCCTGAGAACATGTAAAATATGGTCAGGCTACAGCTTGGTTTTATAGATTTAAGGGAGACATAAGACATCAATCAACACATACAATTCTAATAAAGAAAGAACATTAATCAGCCAAAATATTGTTAGAATTATATTCCCTGGTAAAGTAAAAATTATCCAGGGAAATTATTCATTGTGTGTTTTTTAAAATTAAAGCATGACCTTAAAAATAAGCCCTCTGATAAGCTGGTCAAATATAACTTCAGGAAATTTTATTTAAAGTTTAAATCTGAAGTTGACTAATGTAGAATGTATTGTTTCTTACTAATCTGAAACTTAGCATTTTACTTTATATATTTTAAAATATTTCCTGCATAAATATAGTAATAAATATACATTAAAAAGAAATTAAACACAGTTTATAAAACCATTAAATTCATTTTGTTTAATTATATCTCATCCTCTAAAAGAAGTCTAATATTTTCTTCTAACTTGATTCTGGCATCCATCAAAAGAATTTATTTAATGCTAGAATAGGAAATAACAAACAATTCTATTTCACAACTGAGTGCATTTTTGCAATAGTCATTGTGTACCTCTGTCTCATCCAAAACTGACAATGCATATTTTTCTCATTAATCTTTTTGTGCAGTATGCAACACTGATTTTTTGGAATTGGGCATTTATTTATAACTGCTGAAAAGAAGTGACAGTTTAAATTCGTATGTTCTTTGATAGCTAATGCTAAAATAATGTTCTTGATGTAGACATGCAATTCTTCCCAAACATTTTATTTCTAAATAAACACATGGCTTTATTGGGACACACTGAATTCAGTTCATGGAACACTTTGCTGTCTTTTTTGATTCCAAAACATGTTGGTGCCTTGAGCAAAGAAAATATTCAAAACATATTTACTGATGTTAATTATTTAATTTCTATTTGCTCTATGAGAGTATATTCAGTCGAAGTAAAAATATATTGCAGAATTAAATGAAAACAAAAAACATTTAGAAATAAAAAATTTAGTATGTACGTATGTATGTACCTGTCTACATATCTATATGTCTGTCTATCTATCTATCTATCTATCTATCTATCTATCTATCTATCTATCTAGACATATTTATCTATCTAGTCTTAGACCATTTGTGCTGTTACAACAAAATACCACAGACTGGATAATTCATAAATAGTAGAAATTAATTTATCACAGTTTTGTAGTCTAGGAAGTCAATGATCAAGGCACCAGGAGGGTCATCGTCTATGAGAGTTGCTCTTTCTGTTTCTGAGATGGCACCTTGTTGCATCCTCTGGAGGAATGCAACACTTTGTCCTTATATGGCAGAAGATAGGAAGAGCTGGAGAAGCAAATTATCTCTGAAGCTTCTTTTATAAAAGCATTAATTCATTCATGAGGGTGGAGTTCTCATGAGTTAGTGATTTCCCAAAGACTCTACATCTTACTACCACCACAATGGGGATTATGTTTCAACATGAATTTTGAAAAGAACATACATTTAAACCATAGCATGTGTATATATACGTGTCTTGACAGTGTGCTTTCTACAAGTTTTGCAGTGTAATGCTTGCAAAAAAGAAACTACTTTATTTAGATTGATTTGTTTAACATGATAAAATGAAGCCACCTAGACTAAAGACTATTTAGACCATCTGATACAACCTTTCCTCTAATAGACCAGGAAAGTCTGGAAAAATGTAGTGACATATTAAAATAATATGACTAATTATTGAGATCATTTGAATTCAGTTCCAGATTTTGAAATCCATGTCCTAAATTCAAATTATAGTTTAACCAGCTGCTAATCGTTTGACTATGGTATGTAATTTAATCACACTATATTTCAGTTTCTTCACTTGTAAAATAATTTTAGAGTGTCAAATAAGGTTGTTGTAATAATATATGAGCTAATAAATGTTTAACCATTGTGATAATACTTGGAATATAGGGAGTGCTAAAAGTGTTTCTGTTTTTATTTTAGCAAAAAACCACAAATAACATATATACATAAATATTTTCAAATGCTATATCTAACAAAATAAATCACTTCATTTATTTACATTCAACTCTTATAGAAAATATTGAAATATAAATTTATTAAAAGATGTTTATATATTTGATATCAAATAACTAGAATTTATGAAAATTAATTTAGTAAAAGTTCCATATATGAAATAATTATATAGATGGATATGTACAAGAGCTTCTCAAAGAAAGAAAGAAGAAAGCAAACTGCATAGTGGTTCATTAGAGTGAAGCCAGAAAAAAAAATTATGGATGTGATTTTGGGGTTTAATTGCCCATAATCAGATTTTGCTACAATATTATTTTCAATGTAATCTACTGTTTTTCATATTTAAGTAAAACAATGCTTTGCACAGAGATTATTTATTTTAAATTCTATTTTATTTAATATTAATATAGCCATTCCATCATTTTATGATTGCTATTTGTATGGTATCTTTTTACATCTTTTTACTTTCAGCCTAATTGTATATTTGAATCTAAAATGTGCCTTCTGTAGACAGTATGTAGTTGAGTTCTGTTTGTTTTTCATTCAATCTGAAAATACACCTTTTAATGAGGTTATTTCATCCTTTTAAAATCTAATGTTATCATTGATATACTTGTATTTGTCTGTCATGCATTGTAATAGTTATTATTTTATATCAGTGCATGTAATTTACAAAAGCTTATCTAAATCATGGAGAGTAAGTTCATATCTGTAGAGTTTGTTTTACTTTGCATCTTATATAGTATTTCTGATCCTTCTGGTCCTTTTCATTTTTTTCCGGTGGCTTCAGTTACCTTTGGTATCATTTTCTTATTCCAGTGTAATTTTGCTTCTACCCAACTCCTTTGTGCTGTTATAATCAAATATATTCTATTTCTATGTAAATCCAACAATACAAGTACATACAAATTGTTTTATACAATTGTCTTTCAAATCAGCTAAAAGAAGAAAGAAGAAAACTTATGTAATTACACTGTATTTTGAATTACGTAATTACCTTTACTGGTGCTTATTGTTTGATGTGGATTTGAAGTTTTCTCTGGTTTTGTTGCTTTCAGCCTCAAAATTTTCCTTTAGTATTTCTTTTAAGGTGCATTTGGGGTTTGTTAATTTTTCTGTTGTTTACTTTTTTCTTTGTTCTGTGACTTTGCGGGACTATCTCTATGAAATCTGCTCCCATAGCCATGGAAAGGCTTATACCCTTACCACGTTGCTCCTCAGTGAATAGTATTAAACATCTTTAGAGTCCCCTGTGTTGGCAATAGTTTTAGATAAGCTGTATTTCACAGTCTCTTTACCTGATCTCTGTTAAGCTGTATGCCTCTGTTAGCAACACACCTAGCTGTTAGGTATGGCTAATTGCTGGCCGATTGCTTTATTCTTCTTAACAATGCCCCAATCCAACTGCACTTGGGCTTATTTGCAAAGGTAGCTTTTGAGCCCAGTCTTCCTTTTCTACTTTTTATGACTTATTTATTTATTTATTTTGAGACAGGGTCTCACTTTTTTTTTTTTTTTTTTGAGACAGTGTCTGGCTGGAGTACAGTGGTGTGATATGGGCTCACTGTACCCTCTGCCTTCTGGTTGAGGTTTCAAGCAATTTTCCTGGTTCAGCCTCCGGAGTACCTGAGATTACAGATGTGCGCAACCATGCCCTGCCTTTTTTTTTTTTTTTTGTATTTTTAGTGGAGACAGTGTTTCACTATATGGGCCAGGCTGGTCTCGAACTCCTGACCTCAAGTGATCTGCCTGCTTCGGTCTCGTAAAGTGCTGGGATTACAGACATGACTTACTGTGCTCGGCCTCTATTTTTTTCTTTTTTAATAAATTTTACCGTGTGTGTTTGGGATTGATAACACACTGTTATGGAATACAGACATATAGTTAAATGGTTACTATAGATATCTGCACTTCTATGTCCATTTCACCATTATAAATGATAGTCAAGATGCAGAAACAACCCAAATGCCCAGTTGACTAAAGAAAGAAAATGTGGTATAAACAATGAAATATTATAGACTTAAAATAAAAGGAGATCTTGCCATTTGTCACACATGAATGAACATGGAGGCCAACCTTTGAATGTTTATTTTCTGACCACATGACGGATTTCCTAGCTGTGTTTTCTTAAAGAAAGAAACCAAGGCAAAATTAATATAGGTAGAGTTTATTTGGGCCAAATTTGAGGAATGCAGCCTGGGAAACATGGAAAAGTGTCCCAGAGAACAAAGGAGAAGCTCATGTTTTTAAGGAAAAAAGGACAAATCAGGAGAGGAGGTGATTACAAAAGTTGTTTGTCAGAAATTCTCATTGATGTACAAAAATAATATTCATTAGTGATTGGCTATACACCATTGAACTATAGGATATAAGTTATGGTATACATTGTGTGGTATTGTTAGGTAAATTGATAGCTATTTGTAGCAACACTTAGTCTAGGATTTGTATAGCGGGCAGCTTGAAGATGATTACTTAGGGCGCTTTCATGAAGCTGCTACTCTTTCTAATTGCTTACTATTCAATTCTCTCTTGTTTTTGAGAGAATCTTTAGGCTTATGCTTTCACGCACTCTATTCAAAAAGAATCAATTCCCTTGATGA
Source organism: Colobus angolensis palliatus (assembly GCF_000951035.1). Lineage (NCBI taxonomy): Eukaryota > Metazoa > Chordata > Mammalia > Primates > Cercopithecidae > Colobus > Colobus angolensis. Next base: position 3,274,993 of record NW_012115055.1, on the reverse strand, counting down.
AAAATTTGGTGCTCGCTGTTCTCGTCGTCTCAATTTTGCACTGGGAAAAACTTCTGAGTTACTGCTTTGGAACTAGGTTTGGGGATCCTTGTTCACTTCTCTTATAATAACACATCTGGGGTATGAGTAAGGTGCTAGAAAGAGAGGGTAGCCTCTTGTCTTCTCTGCTTGGCCCTATTGATGTAAGTGAGCTATGGTGAAGGCGATTGGAGAAGTATTCTAATCTCCCTGGCCTGGGGTAGAACCTCAGGTGTTTGCATCCAGCTAGGGTGGAGAACAGTAGCCTCCTTTCTCTCAGCTGCTCTTCCTGGAGTTTGGCTTCAGCAAGAAGGAGTTGTGGATGATGAGATATGTTGATGGCTTCCACCTTCTAGAGAGAAGTATAGCCCTTACCTGGGAATTAAATGGACAGAAAAACCTCTCTTTTTGGCCATAGTTGCTCACAGTGAGTCTTTCCTCATGTTGAGCAGAGTCAATGCGAGGAAGGGAGCAAGTCATGGCTCAAGTCTACATTCCCTTATTCTTACAAAGACTTCGTAGAGTTTCTTGAATAAATATTTCTTCATTTGCTATATGCTCTTAGTATAATCTGCAGTGACTTATTTTAAATATAATTTTTTTCAGTTATGGTGTTCTACTGGGGTGTGGTTCCACAGAAATCCCCACAGCACCATCCCAGACATGAAAGCTGATGTATTTAACTAATGCTAGCCATCACACAGAAAAGTAATGTGAGACATAAAGACCAGTAAAGAAATGTAGATAACTCCAAAGAAATTCATTTCAAATAAATCTAAAAGTAGAACTTCTTTGTGACATACAAGATACATTACCTGCATAATCAACAACACAACTTTAAAAATTATTTGTGTGACACACAATGGCAGTAGGAGTACTGATACCTTCTTTTAAGATTGTATACTCTCCATTTTCCCTTTACTTACACTACATAAAGCATTTAAAAATCTTGTTGCCATGGTTACTGATATTAAAGCAAACACATAGAAGAGATCAGAACTGGAACTCTGTCTAAGATAATATATTGTACTCAAAATAAAAGAAAAGTCACTACTGTGAAGGATACTTACATGTAACAGTTTTTTCCCTCTGACATTGCATTATTTTTCTTCCCTGAGAAGATATAATGATTAAACTATGTATGACCCTAACAGGTTGCAGGATTTAAATAACTGCATGCCATTTCCTTAAAAGAGTCACGTTTGGAAAGAAGAAATGGCATGACATTTATAAATACATTGTTTTTTAAAGTAGATGATGAGAACAGAAGAAATATATTGAATGGTAAATTACCCAAAACACAAATTATAACATACTCTTTTTCTCGTGAATATGTAAAGATGAATTCTGATGAATATTTTTGGTAGCAATCACACTTATTTGTCAACTCAGTGCTATCCAATTGACATTCCATCAAAGAAAAATAAAACATAGTACTTAAACAGCATTTTAAAAGCTATATTACTGTATGTGACTCTGCACAGTATGGTAGCCCATTCTGTAAGGTCATTTTGAACTAAATGAAAAGGTGACCTGAAGTGAGATTTGATGTTGCTCTTAACAGTATGATGCCACCAATTATATTGCAATAGATGCATCATTTTAAAGGTTTTTAATTAGTTTCTTTGCCTTTTTTGTCAAAAGAGCATATAGAATAAAAATGGCTTTGCAAAAACAATGTGAACACTTTTTAAATAACCAATTCCACAGAAATAAACCATATCACAGAACACATTAAGTCTTTGCAGCTGAAATCAACCCACTCATTTTTCGTGTCATTTAAATTCTACACATTACCCATGAAATCTTTGAATTTATCAGATTTTCTGTACACTAGGATGTATGAATACCTAGATGGTTAGGCAGATAGATGCACAGATAGACAATATGGATAATTACATATAGATATATAATAACAGATATATAGACATCATATCAAACATACACAAACATGCATAGTGGAATGGTACCAAATTAAGGAGACCAGAGAGAATAACCTTTTTCATCTTTGAATCTTACTTCATTCTGTTTTCTGTAGTGCATTGCACTTATTGTATGGCTTAGGTAAATATTTTTTGATTAATTTTTCAAAGACAATTTGACAATTTGAGCAGTTTAATAGGCTTACTTTTTAGGACCAAAAATTATGAAATAAAAAATTCTGCTTTAAGTTTCTCTATCATCTAGAACTTGCATTCACTTATTTTCTTCAACAATACTTAATTTTAGATCTCCTATCCTTTCTCTTTTCTATTAATAAATTCTGTACTTATATATGCAATTATTTGCTTTCTATCAGACTCTTGGGCCTCAATGGAAATACAAATACAAAATATTTAAATTAATTCATGGGACACCCATTAATTTCTTCTGCTCATCCTCTGTCATTGATACACATACCTGGAAATCTTGGCCGGGCGCGGTGGCTCAAACCTGTAATCCCAGCACTTTGGGAGGCCGAGACGGGCGGATCACAAGGTCAGGAGATCGAGACCATCCTGGCTAACATGGTGAAACCCCGTCTCTACTAAAAAATACAAAAAACTAGCCGGGCGAGGTGGCGGGCGCCTGTAGTCCCAGCTACTCGGGAGGCTGAGGCAGGAGAATGGCGTGAACCCGGGAGGCGGAGCTTGCAGTGAGCTGAGATCCGGCCACTGCACTCCAGCCTGGGTGACAGAGCGAGACTCCGTCTCAAAAAAAAAAAAAAAAAAGACACAGACACACTGATGTTAGGGCAAAGAATTTAAACCAAGGCAAATACCCTTTCTTCCCACCAGTACTAAGCTTAATGTTATTTCATTCTGAGAACCTCTGCAGGTTCTGGGATAAAGAAGTATATGTAGTGTTGGCAAATTAATTGAAATTTCAAAAACAGCAAATCAATTCTGTGGGCATTTTGTTTAACAGCTGGATAGGCAAAGCCCTGTGACAATGTGTGTGGAAGTACAGTGGTAAATAAAGAACACATACAGCTTATTGTCAAAGTGGTTGTAATTAGGTCCTTCGATTTCATCTGCAGTACTTCTCTTTCATTTATTGTATGTTGATTCTTTCAAAACCCCTCCCAAAATTGGTATACTTGACTATGCCATTAAGTATTCTTATGAGGGGTTATTATGGAGTAATGGAGATGCTACAGTATAAACACAGAGTCTTGTGTCTAAGGTTATCTGATGCAGCATTTGTGATTTCTGAGTTTAGTTTGCTCAATATGTAAAATGAAGAATACTGTTTCTCTTCAAGGCCACATTTAGCAGTATAATCAGAAGTGTTAATGCTGTTGATATTACACATTAAGCTATCTTTCACCATTTAATCATAACAAGTTTGTTCCTAAAAATATTCCTGAAATTTAGAAATTTAGAGGGAAAGAAAGTCTAATATTTTGCAGTGGCCTATTCTACTCCAAATCCTATAGATTTAGAACAAACCTGAAATAGCATGGACATTGGAACTGTGTAAAGGTCAACTGTGACCTCATAAGTAACCGTAAAGGACACTATATTTTTATCTTGGATGGCATGACATCCAATCTCTTACTTTTTTATGTTTTGCTTTCTCTTTTGTTTTTTTTGTTTTTTTTTTGAGGCGGAGTCTCGCTCTGTCACCCGGACTGGAGTGCAGTGGCCAGATCTCAGCTCACTGCAAGCTCCGCCTCCCGGGTTTACGCCATTCTCCTGCCTCAGCCTCCCAAGTAGCTGGGACTACAGGTGCCCGCCACCTCGCCCGGCCAATTTTTTTAAAAATGTTTTTAGTAGAGACGGGGTTTCACCGTGTTAGCCAGGATGGTCTCGATCTCCTGACCTCGTGATCCGCCCGTCTCGGCCTCCCAAAGTGCTGGGATTACAGGCTTGAGCCACCGCGCCCGGCCTTGCTTTCTCTTTAGAATCCTCACCTACATTTTTCAGAAACTCCATCGCCCTGAATTAATTATTGCCAGTTCTCTGTTATACTACTTTGTGGCTCCTTTTGATGCAATGGATTTTAATTAGGTAGCTGAAACAAGATCCTATCTACCATAATCACAGAAACTTTACTAGACTTACCACCTAATTTATGTAATTATCTTTGCACTATATTACACTTCCAAATTTCTGCCTAGCATCTGTAGGTATCATTTTTACTTTATAATCTTTGTTCCATTTTCTTCAGAGGTAGCTACCCCAAGATTAATACTCTGCTCTCTGAAATAATAATAATGCCAATATAGTAGTTCCTCCTATATATAAAGTGGATGCAATTACTCCAGTATAGTACTATGCACTTCACATGCATAAATGTGTTGTATACTCACAAGAAATGTTTGTGTAAGTACAAAGTCTATTGATAATTTACAAGAGAAGATGACACTCAGAAATTAAGAAACTTGTCTAATGTCATAGAGCTAGTGAGTGGTAGTGGGTTCAATCTGAGTCTAATTCTAGTGACAACAGTCTGAATTATTATGCAGTAAGTATATGATTGCTATTGCTTGGAAAACTATTTGCATAATTTATAAAGTGAGACTACTCTTCTTGGATGATTTACTCAATTACATATGTAAAATTACAGTAAATGTACATTCAACTAAAACGCAATTAAATTGAATTATTAGCCTCATAATAGTGGTTTTCTTAAGGAAGTGACCATTTTAAGTGATGAGGGCAAACCAAAAGGTAATTACAAATTAAGAGAAGCTTGCTTGAAACATTTTAAAACCTTCTTTCCAGTGCTCTTATGATAACTTCATACAACACACTTTCCCAAATGATTGTCATAATCATTTTTGAGTACTCACCACTCTTTGGAAATGCCTGGATCCTTGGAGAAATTTCCTCTGTCAGACTCTCTTTTTATTGTCCCCATTTTTAAAATTGTTTTCAGTTTAGGTCCGTGTTGGCAGATAAAAGGATGTCTGAAGAGTGTTAATATGTTAATGTAAGGCACCAGTTGGCTGAATTATGTTAATTTTAAACAAAATATGCATTATTTAAAAATGAATTAATTTAATGCAATTATATATAGTGAATGATCAGTAAATGCTTAATAATTAATTAATTTAAAGGAAAGAGATGGGACAGGTTTATTTGCAGTTCATTACAAAAGACTGATATTTTGTAATATTGAGATATATCATCTATGACACAAACCCACTGTGTGTGTTGCATACACCTCACCATACATGCATCACATGCTGAGGGTCTGGGCTGCAGCAGAGATGTAAGGGTAGAAGAATTGATGTAATTATGAAGTTTGTCCATCTTGCTGTTCACAAATTAAAGAAAAACCCTTTGTGTCCGAAATGGGGTGCCTCACATTTTCTCTTAGCAAACCATAAAACTATGGAAGGATAACTTGTTAGCTTGAAAGTAGGGTAAATGTTAGAGCCTTCACCCTTCTTGACACCATCCTGTTTACAAATTAATCCCATGGTGATCAAGAAGTTAGCCTAGGAGAATGGCTATACCTGCAGTATCCATCTGTGTGTTTCTCTTATTTTAGCTTTCTGTATATCTAAGACTTGTATAACATGAAATTCTGGTTATTTTAAAAATAATTTTTAATAATTTAAAAATAAATGTAATAAGTGATGGTGGAAAGTTAATGGAGTCAGTATTTCATGCAAGTAAAGGAAATATTGCCAAATTTAAACTGAGGAATTGATATTGCATGATATATATATTTCTTTTCCTATTTTGAAGGCAAAGGTTCAAATAAGCTAGTATAATCTATATTAATGATTTTCATATTATCCTTTATATTTGCTCGGGTACTTTGAGGATATTTATAGTTATAGTAGATAAAGTGGAAATCTAAATATAGTACAGGGGACAAATTAATCTCCACTTAGATATACTTTGCCAATATTTCCGCTGAAATGGAAGATAAGGGTGGAGGATAAAATATTTTTCCCCTATTAACGTTCCAGAGATCCTCAAAATTTCTTCCAGTGGGATTGATACAGTAAGATATTGAAAGGATGCATAAAGATCTGACTATCTCCACACTTCCTTTTTGATGGTGCAAAGCATCATAAAAGTCACTGAAAGAGACTGTGGCAGAACCTCATTCTATTCCTGGATTTGGCAAAACAGAGGAAAGATAATGAAGTGATACTGAATTTTATTCCTCTAACAAGCAATAATATTTGCAAACACTAGTGGAATTTTGAGACCCCAGGATCTTCTCTGAGCAGTGGTTGCACATAATGTTCAGCTTATAAAGCAAATTTTTGCCTCTGATACATGTGGTCCGAAGTAGAGACTATCAGCCATTACATTACAGAGATTGACCTGTACCCAGTTTCCTGAGATGGTCAGACATGACCCAAGTCTCAATGTAAACATACTTTAGAACTTCTTAATGTATCCTTTTTTTTTTTATTCTAACCCCCTTTTGGTAATCCTTTTTTCATTTATGAGTCTTTCTACCTCTTACATTCCTGTGTCTTCTTAAGGAAACTAAAATGTTTATCCTCATACCAGGTTCAATTATACTGAAATTGTCACTGGAGTGAACCAGTGTGATTTTCTGTGTAACTTTTTGCTGAAGATCAAAGAAAAAAAATAATAGCAAGATGGGAACTGAAATCCATATAACTGTCTTTACAAGCCCATATGTTTAACAAATATTTCTTAATGTATTTGTAATATTTAAAAAGCTGTAGTTTGAAATACTTCACTTAATTATTCTTTTTAAATTATTTCATTAATATTTTGAAAAAATGTGGTAGGGCTAAGTGTCAAGAAAGAGATAGTATAGAAAATGCATCTCTTTTCAATGAGCTCATGTCTAAAAGAAACAGATGAGAACTGATAGGGATGCTAACACAGGCATTTCTATAGATCGTTCAAATTCATGTTACAGATTTGACAGTTACCTGAAAGTGATTAGAGAGACTTTAAAAGTCTTTTCAAAATCTGAACAGATGTTTATTTTTAAAATATCATTTTTTATTGCCATGTCAAAAATGGATACTCTTTATGCAGATGGCATAGCAATTCATTAGAAAATTGACAGCATTTTAAACATAGGTATAAACAGTAGTTAATAAAAGGATTACAGAAATATTTAAAATTAAAATAAAATAAACTTTATGTATTTTTAAAATGAGAGGGTGGGTTCATGAGAAAGAAGGAGAGATTAAGAATGACTTCTAAATCTGAAATACTATCAAAGGAAACTAGTTTGATTAAGGTTTCAACACATGCAGGCAAACTTTGGGGGAAAATAATGAGTTTAATTTTGTTTATATTGACATGGTGGTATATAAGAAGTGTGAAGTAGAGATATAAAATAAGAATTTTAAAATACAGGTATGAAATCAGTATATTAAAGAGATACTTGCTCTTTCATGTTTATTGCAGCACTATTCATCATAGCCAATATATGGAATCAACCTAAATGTCCACTAAAGGATGAACAGGTAAAGATATATTTCTAATTATTACTAGAGAACAACTCCTTTTCTATCTTTTAACCAGCTGAATAGTTTGAGTACATTTGCTATTTAAATTACTTTTCTTATTAATATATAGACATATTTAATATATTATGAAAGCTTTTCACATATGATTATGTTTCTATTCCAACCCAAACTTGTACAGCTAATACTAATAAATTAAGTTCAAAGAAATACAAATCAAAGGCATTTCCAAGATGGTCAATGTTATGTTTAAGAACTCCACAATGGAACCACAGGCTGTGGAACTCAGGTTGAATTGAAAAAGTAGCAACTAACCACAAGAAGAATGTCTAATTAAATAATATTACTTATTTGATTCACTCAGTTCTATGATTCATTCCTTAATTGTGAATTTCTGGCCAGAAGGCAATAGGGCTTTGCTATAGCATCATGTAATCATAGAAAAATTTATCTAGCTTAGCATTTGTATTAAAAACAATTCAGTTTTAACAGTTCAATAGCTGATTTACTTCATGGTATCAATGTAACCATAATTTTAAATTTCTTTTTAAATACTTCATTGTTAGTGCACAGAAACAAACTGATTTATGTACAGTGATTGTGTGTCTTGTAAATTTAATTTATTAGTGCTGACAGCTTTTTGTGGCATCTTCAGTGTTTTCTATATATAAAATCATGCCACCCTCAAACAAAAATAATTTTATTCCTTCATGTCCCATTTAGATGGATTGTACTTCTTTTTCTTGCCTAATTGCTCTAGCTAGGTCTTGCAGTACTCTTTTGAACAGAAATGGCACATCTGCATCCTTTGTCTTCTTCCTAACTTTAGAAGAAAAGATTTCTCTTTTTCAACATTGAGTGTGATGTTAGCTGTGGGCTTGTGATATATGGTCTTTATTATGTTGAGGTAAACTTCTTTTTTGCCTACTTTTATTTTAGGTTTGGGGATGCATGTGCAAGTTGTTGCATGGCTAAATTGTGTGCCACTGAGGTTTGGTGTACACATGACCCTGTCACCAAGGTAGTGAACATAGTACCTGATAGGTAGCCTGTAAATTGCTTCTATACCTAGTTTATTCAGTTTTTAATCATAAAAATGTGCTAATTTTTGTCAAATTGCTTTTCTACATCTATTGAAATGATTAGGTAATTTTTATCATTTATTCTGTTAATACAGCATATCACTCAATTTGTGTTTGTTGAAGTATACTCACATCTCATCCCAGGGATAAATTCCACTTAGTCATGATATCTGATCCTTTTAAAGTGTTGTTGAATTTAGCTCGTTAGTATTTTGAGAAAGATGTTTGCATTCATATTTATCATGGATCCTGACTTACAGGTTTCTTCTCTGGTAGTCTTTGTGTGGCTTTCATATCACGGTAATGATGACCTCATAAGATAAGTTTGGAATTGTTATTACCTCTTCAATTAGAATTGGCGTTAATGCTTCTGTAAGTGTTTGGTAGAATTTCCAGTGAAACCATTTGTTCCTGGTTTTTCTTTGTTGAGAGGTTTGGATTACTGATTCAGTCTCTTTATATATTATTCATTTGTTCAGAATCAAATTTCATAAAACTTGATTAGCTTCATAAAAGTATAAAAGTATAGCTTCATAAAAGTATAAAGTACTTAGGAATAAGGTTAACTAAGAAAGTGAAATACTACTACACTGAAAACTGCAAAACATTGATGAAAAAAATTGAAGTCACAAATAAATAGAAAAACATTCTATGTACATGAATTGGAAGATTTAAACTTGTATTAATATCCATATTACACAAAACTGTCTACTGATTAAATGTTATTCCTATCAAAATCTCGAATGACATTTTTAAGGAAATAGAAAAGCTACAATGATGTAAAAGTACAGTATTATCATAAAGACGGACATACAGATGAATTAAACAGATTAAAAGTATATATTCAACATCAATAGACATGTCCAATTATATGTTCCTTAGGCAGCTGAAACTCAAAAGGTATGTCAATCACCACTCCAAATCCACACCACCTGCCCTTTTTTTCTCTTGTGTGGAACATAAAGTTTTCCTAATAAAAATCTTAAATTTTATTCTTGATTTGGTTCTTTTCCATACTCCCATATAGAATTCATTGAAAAGTATGTACTTTTATTTTTAAAACACCGTTGTTATCTGTACAATTTCCAATCCACAATGTCGCTCTGAGCATAAACTACCATAATCTCTCATCAGGAATACCAACAGATTCTCCCAACTGACCTATCTGACTCACTCTTTTCTCTTCCAGTCTATTTTGCCTGAATTAATTTTTAATCAGGCAATGCTTTATTTAATATCAAAGTTAAATTTCAGCCTCTCATCTTGCCCCTGTTACATCAATTCCTGGTTTCACATTCAAATTATATTTGTTTATACATTTCTTCAATGCCATTGTTTGTGGTTTCTTTTTAGAGTTAACCTTTTTTAACCTTCGGTTTCTTTTTGTTTGTTTTTTGTTGTTGTTGTTGTTTTTAACGTGTATTTTAAGTTCAAGGGTACAAGTGCAGGTTTGTTACATAGGTAAACTTGTGTCATGTTGTACAGGCCATTTCATCACCCAGGTATCAAGCTTAGTACCTATTAGTTACTTTTCCCTGATCCTCTCCTTCCTCCCACCACCCACTCTCTGAAAGGCCCCAGTGTGTGATGTTTCCCTCTATGTGTCCATATGTTCTCACCATTTAACCCCCACTTATAAATAAGAAAAATATGTGGTGTTTAGTTTTCGGCTCCTGCGTTAGTTTGCTAAGGATAATGGCCTCCAGCTCTATCCATTGTTTTTTTTTATTGCTTTGTTTGTATTGACAGATAAAATTGCATATATTTGTCAAGTACAATGTGATGCTTTGAAATGTACCTTTTGGAACAATTAAATGTAGCAAGTAACCTATACATTGCCTAACATGCTTGTCATTCTGTTGTAAGAATACATAGCTATCTTAACATTTTTAAAGAATGCTACATGTTTTTAACTATAGTTACCATGATGTAAAATAGATCTCTTGAACTTATTCTTCCTATCTAACTGAAATACTGTATCCTTTGACCAACATCTTGCCACTTCACTCCTAATCACCCTAGTCCTTTGTAAACACCATACTACTCTCCACTTCTACGAGTTCAAGTTTTTTAGATCTAACATATGACTGAGATCATGCAGTATGTGTCTTTCTGTGCCTGGCTTATTTCAGTTAAAATAATGTCCTCCAGGTTATTTATGCTGTTGAAAATGACAGAATTAACTTTTTGTTTTTTAAGACAGGGTCACCCACAACCCAGGCTGGAGTGCAGTGGCATGAGCTGGGCTCACTGCAGCCTCAACCTCCTGGGCTCAAGATGTCTGCCCACCTCAGATCCCCAGGTAGTGGGACTACAGGTGTGTGCACCCATGATTGACTAATTTTTGTATTTTTTGTGGAGAAAGGGTTTTGTCATGTTGCCTAGACTGGTGAGCTGAGCTCAAGTGATCCACCCACCCTGGCCTCCAAAAGTGCTATGATTACAGGCCTGAGCCACTGTATTTGGCCTACTTTCTTGTTAATAGCTGAATAATACTCCATTGTGTGTATATATCTCTTTTTCCTTATCTATTTATCTGTTGATGTATACCAGTTGATTCCAAATCCTGTCTGTTGTGAATAGTGCTGCAATAATATGGGAGTGCAGAGATCTCTTCAATGTGCTGATTTTATTTCTTTTAGATACATATACAGTAGTGGAATTCTCGTATCTTATGGTATTTCTATTGTTAACTTTTTGAGGAACCTCCATAATATTTTCTAAAGGCGAATACTAATATACATTTATACCAACAATATCTGAGGGTTTTGTTGTCTCCTCATCCTCCCCAATAGTTGATATTGTTTGTCTTTTGACAATAGCCATTCCAACTGGTTTAGGTGATATTTGATTTTAATTTTCACTTCCCTGATGACATATGATATTGAGCATTTTTCCATATACCTGTTCACTATTTGTATGTCTTTTTTTGAGAAATGTCTATTCAGATCTTTGCCCACTTTTAAATTATGTTGTTTTCCTGCTGTTCACTTGTTTGGATTGCTTTTATATTTTGGACATTAATTCCATATCAAATATATAGTTTGCAAATATTTTTCCCATTCTGTAGGTTGTTTTCTCGCTATTAAGTTTTACTTTATATGTTCTGGCTATTAAAGCCATTTTAGATATTTTGTCTGCAAATACGTTCTTCTCTTTTGTAGTTTGTCTCTTTACATGGCTGAATGTTTTCTTTGCTGTGAAAACAACTTGTTTGTTTGCTATCATTGCATTTGTCTATTTTTGCATTTATTGCTTGTACCTTGGGCAAAAAAAAAAAAAAAAATTGCTTAAACCAAAGTTACAGAGATTTACACCTTTGTTTTCTTCTAGTACCTTTTTAGTTTAAGATTTAAGTCTTTAATTCATTTTTAGTTGATTTTCATATATGCTGTGAAATAAGGGTCTAATTTTATTTTTTCATATGTGGCTATCCAACTTTCCCATGTGTTGAAGGGACTGTTCGTTCCCATTTTGGGTTATGGGAATTAGTCAAAAATCAGTTGGCTGCAAGTGCATGGATTTATTCCTGAGATCTCAACTCTGTTTTGTTAGTCTGAATGTCTGTTTTCATGCCAGTGCCATGATGTTTTAGTTATTACAGTTTTATCATATATTTTAAAGTCTGGCCAGAAGTTTGATGATTACAGTTTTTTTCTTTATTTTCAAAATTGCTTTGTTTTTTGAAGATCTTTTGTGGTATCATACATATTTCAGATTTTTCTATTTCTGTGAAGAACATTATTGATATTTTTATAGTAATTGCATTGTCATTCATATATTGATAGTAAATCAATTGAATCAGTAGATTGTTTTGGCATAAATATTTTAACCATATTAATTTTTCCAATCCATAAACACAAGATATTTTTATATTTATTTGTGTCTTTCAATTTCTTTCATCACTGTTTTATAGTTATCAGTATTAGGTCTTTCATTTGTTTAGTAAAACTTATTTCTGTGTATTTTGTCTTTATTTTAGACAATCGAAATTATTTTCCTTGATTTTTTTAGTTTGCTGTTAGTGTATATAGAAGCACTAGTACTTTTTGTATGTCAATTTTGTATCTTGAAACTTTACTGCATTTTTTATTAGTTCTGAGTTTTTTGCTGGAGTCTTTAATGTAAGTTCACATCATCTGCAAACAAAAATGATTTTAGCTTTTTCTTTATTATTTTGTTGCCTTTTCTTTCTTTCTTTTGTATAATTGTTCTGGCTATGACTTCTAGTACAATGTTCAATAAAAGTGTCAGGAGTGAGCATTCTTGTCTTGTTCCAGATTTTTGTTGTTCCAAAAAAGCTTTCAATATTTCCCTGTGGAGTATGATGTTAGTTGTGGGTTTGTCACAAGTGGCTTTTAATGTATGAGATACATTCCTTCAATAACTTATTTGGTGAGATTTTTTATAATAAAAAGATGTTGAATTTGGTTAAATGCTTTTTTATTAATATTTTCATCTGTTGAGATAGTCATAGGATTTTTGTTCCTCATTCTGTTAGCGTGATATATGACATTTATTAATGTTTGTATGTTGAATCTTCCTGCATCCCTGGATTGAATCTCACCTGATAATGGTGAATGGTCTTTTAATGAACTGTTTGATTTGGTTTGATATTATTTTGTTGAGAATTTTTGCATCTATTTTCATATTGAACACTATCCTGCAGTTTTCTTTTTTTACAGTGTTCTTACATGGCCTTTGTATCAGGGCAATCCCAGTCTTATAAAATAAACTTGGAAGTAATTCTTCTTTTTCAGTTTTTTTGGAAGAGTTTTAGAATAAATGGTATTACTTTTTCTATGACTGTTTAATAAAATGTATCAGAGATGTCATTAGCTCTTGGGCTTTTCTTTAATAAAAGACTTTTTAGTACTGACTTAATCCTCTTTCTTGTTAATGTTGTATTTTGGCTTTTTATTTCTTCATAATTCAATGTTGACAGGTTGTTTGTGTCAATAAATATATCAATGTATTCTAGGTTATACAATTTTGTTGTTATATAATTTTTCATAGTAGCCTCTTCTGATTCTTTGTATTTCTGTAGTGTTGGTTGTAATATCTGCTTTTTCTGGTTGTTTTGTAGATTATTTGTTCTCTCTTCCTCTCTTGCTATTTCATATATGGCTATGTTATTTTCTTTAATGGAATGATTTGATTCTCTTGTCTTTAGATTTTGTACCTCTTGTATTGGTTTCTGTGTTGTGGATACCATTAGGCTTAAAAGGAAATCTTATAATTACAGCAGGTTGTCTGAAACCTGCTGTTTATGATATCTGATAACAACTTAACTAATCAAAGAAAATTTAAAAAGCACTTTCGCAGTAATACTCCACTATTCCCACACATATTTTGAGGGTCTAATAATACAATTTACATCTTTTTGTATTTTTCTTAATAAATTATAGCAGTTATGATTTTTAATAGCTTTGTCCTTTAACATTTATACAAAAATGTATAAGTAATTTCCACACCACCCTTAAAGTATTATTCTGTCTACTTGCTTTTATCACTGTGTTTTATAATTTCCTTTTTTTCATGTTGTTAGCATTTTTTAAATTTCAGCTTAAAAATCTCCCTTTAGCATTTCTTGTGAGACAGACATAATAGTGATGAATTCCCTCAGTTTTTCTTTGTCTGGGAATGTCTTTATTTCTCCTTCAGTCTCAAGGATATCATTGATGGGTAAAGTATTTTTGATTGACAGTTTTTAATTTTTAGTTTTTTGTATTTTTCTCAGCACGATGTTTATATTATTCTACTCTTTTTCTGGCTTCAAAAGTTCCTATAGAGCAGTCCACTGCTAGCTATATTGAAACTCTCTTTTATGTTATTTTCTTATATGCTGTTGCAGCTTTCAGTATCCTCTTTCCCTCTAATTTTTGACAGCTTGTTTCTAATATATTTTAGGGTAGTCTTTTGTGAATTGAATCTGACTGTAGACCTTTGACTACATTTTACCTGGATGGGTACTTCTTTCATTAGGCTCGGAAAGTTGACTGCTACTATTTTTTTTTTTAAAGCATTTTACTCCTTTATTTTTCTCCTCTCCTTATTAACTCCTATTACTCATACATTTGCTCTTTTTAAGCTTTCCTATAAAAAGCATTCTTCATTTTTTAATTATGTTCTATTTTTTCTCCTTTGATATATTTTCAGTTAATCTGCCTTTGAGTGAACAGATTCTTTCTCCTGCTAAATCAGTTCTGCTGTTTATACTCTATAATGCATTGTAAAATATTTATTGTATTTTACAGCTCCAAAATTTGGTTTAATTTTTTCTCTCAATCTCCATATTAAATTGCTCATTTTGATCACTTATTGTTGAACTGATCCTCTTTATTTTCTTGGAGGTGGCTGAGTTTCCTCAAAAAAAGTTAATTTGAATTTTCTCTCAGGTGGTTCATAAATATTTATTTCTTTAGAGTGGGTTACTGATACTTTATTTTACCCCCCTTTTGTTGATATCCTGTTTTCCTGATTGTTCTTGATCCTTGCAGTCATGTGCTGATGTCTGCACATTCTAATAAGTAGCTTTTTACTCTTATCTTCTATATAGACTGTCTTTATCTGGGAAAGCTCATCAATAGTCACCCTGTCCAGGGATTATGGGCAAGCCATTTGGTGTGGTCTCAAAGGCTAAGGTCTCTGTAGTTAGTGTGGCTCTTGGGCAGGCCAAAAGCCTGGGGAAACTGTGGCCAATGTGGCACTGGAGCACATCAGAAGCCCAGGGATTTACATGGCTTTTATAGCACTGAGTCATGCCTGGTTCCTGGAGCCAGTGAAGCCTGATTGTCACTATTGCCTGTCAGGAGTCTGGGGCCACTACAGTTGGCCCAGTGTTGGTACAGGCTGGAGACAGAGTCTGCCACACAAGCCTAAAGCCTGGGACTTTGTAATCCCACCTGGTGCTGGGTTGAGCTTACATGCTTAATCTACAGTTATATTCCTAGGATATAGAGCTCTAGAGGCCTTCCTGGTGCTGGGTTTTACTGTGCTGGACTCACTGTTGAGGTCTAAGGCCAAGTCCTGTGCTCAATTCCTCATTTTTCCCCAGAGCAAATGTTATTTCTCTGTTTATTGTGCTGAATGTGCTTGAGGAATGGGTGACTCGATAATGTAAAACTGTCCTTCCAATCCTCTTCAAACCATTTTTTTTATTATACCACAAACAGGTATTGTCACTTTTCAACTTATTTCTTCAACTCATAAAGATATTTTTTGCACATGGATCGTTGTTCAAACTGGTATTTGCGTGGCAGATTATTATCACTGGGCAGACCTATTCTGTTATCTTACTCTAGCTCTCTCAACAAAATTGTTTTGAGCGCCTACAATGTGTTAAGATTTACTGTAGATACTAAGAATAAATACATTGATAAAAAATACAAAGAAAATTTATGCTTTCCTTGGTCTCACACACATGCATACAAAAAACTAAGTGATATCAGGCACTGTGATAAAAAAAATGAATTAGAGTAAGGTGAATGAATATCATGACGAGATAAGGTGATAAAGTAAATGACTCTAATGAGATGGATTTCTAAATAGATATCTGTATGAACTGAGGGGATAAACCATACAATTATTTAGGAGAAGCAGTTTCCAAGACATGAGAATAGCCAGAATAAATCTGCCCTTAGGAAAAGCAGGGATGCCACTATCTTGACATTTTTGGTCTCCATTATATAATCCTCCTCTGAGTTCTTAAAAAATATACTTTCCCAATCGTATAAACTGATACACTTTTTATAACAATCTGCTTGGTTGACTATTTTTTTCAACCGTTATGCAAGCACTTAGACAGCAGTGCTGCCTAAATTTTTGCTGTTCTTGGTACATAGTGTTTATGTAAAAAAGCTAACAATATATTTTGTCAAAAATGAAAATATAAGCATGCATTCATCTATCAACACAAACACACAACATGCACAAATAGATATATTCACTTAATGACATGGATACCTTATGTGCCCTGTGTCTTTAGGCAATTTCATTGGTGTGTGAACATCACAGAGTGTACTTACACAAACGCAGCTGGTGCAACCTACTATACACCTAGGATAAATGGTATAGTCTGTTGCTCTTAGGCTAAAAACTGTACAGCATGTTACTTTACTCAGTACTGTATGCAACTGTAACAAAATATTAAGGATTTATGTATCGAAGCATATTTAAACATAGAAAAGGAACATTGAAATTATGATATAAAAGGCAAAAGCTTTTATACTTATATAAGGCATTTACCATAAATGGAGCTTGCAGGACTGGAAGTTGTTCTGGATAAGTCAGGGAGTTAATGGTGAATGACTATGAAGGCCTAGGACATTACTATACAGTACTGTAGACTTTCTAAACGCTGTACACCTATGCTACACTAACTTTATAAAGTGATCTCTTTACTTTAATAAGTTAACAGTAACCTACTGTAATTTATTTTACTTTATATACTTTTAATTTAAAAAAAGACTATTTTGTAATAACACTTAAAACACAAACACATTGTACAGCTGTAAAATCTTTTCTTTATTTGTATTCTATATTTTTTTTTTTTTTTTTTACTTTTGTTTTGTTTTGAGATGTTTCTCTGTCGCCCAGGCTGGAGTGCAGTGGCGCAATCTTGGCTCACTGCAGCTTCCGGCTCCCGGGTCTAAGTAATTATCTGCCTCAGCCTCCTGAGTAGTTGGGATTACAGGCATGTGCCACAATGCCTGGCTAAATTTTTTGTATTTTTAGTAGAGACAGGGTTTCAACATCTTGACTAGGCTGGTCTTGAGCTCCTGACCTCATGATCCACCCACCTCCGACCTCCCAAAGTACTGGAATTACAGGCTTGAGCCACCGCGCCTGCCCTTGTTTTTACTGTTTAAACTTTTTTGTTAAAAACTAAGACACACACACACACACACATATTAGACTAGGCCTACACAGGGTCAGGATCATCAACATCACTGTCTTCCACCTTCACATCTTATCCCACTTGAAGTTCTTTAAGAACAATCATATGTATGGAGCTGTCATCTCCTATGATAAGAATATCTTCTCTTGACCCTGTCTCTACTAAAAATACAAAAAAAATTAGCTGGGCATGGTGACAGGCATCTGTGGTCCCAGCTACTCAGGAGGCTGAGGCAGGAGAATGGCGTGAACCCCGGAGACGGAGCTTGCAGTGATCCGAGATCACGCCACTGCACTCCAGCCTGGGCGACAGAGCGAGCTGTCATCTCCTATGATAAGAATATCTTCTCTTGACCCTGTCTCTACTAAAAATACAAAAAAAATTAGCTGGGCATGGTGACGGGCATCTGTGGTCCCAGCTACTCAGGAGGCTGAGGCAGGAGAATGGCGTGAACCCCGGAGACGGAGCTTGCAGTGATCCGAGATCACGCCACTGCACTCCAGCCTGGGCGACAGAGCGAGACTCCATCTCAAAAAAAAAAAAAAAAGAACTTACCTGAAGCTATTTTACAGTTAACATTTTTAAGAAAAGCCGAAGAAGTACAATCTAATAAAATACAACCTAAAAATATAGTATAGTAAATCAATAATTTACATTGTTGTTTATTTCATTATCAAGTATTATACATTGTACATGATTATATGTGATATACTTTTATATTACAGACAGTTCAGTGGCTTTGCCTACATGAGCATCACCACAAATTCATGAGTGAAGAGTTGCACCACCGCATTATGACAGCTCTAACATCACTAGTGATAGAAATGTTTTAGCTCCATTGTAATCCTATGGTACTGCCATTGTATATGTTGTCCATCATTGACTGAAGCATTGTTATGCAGTATAAGACTGTAATATATATACATGAATGTGTAGGCTGTAGTGCAGTGGCACAATCTCAGCTCACTGCAAGCTCCGCCTGCCGGGTTCACACCATTCTCCTGCCTCAGCCTCCTAAGTAGCTGGGACTACAGGTGGCCGCCACCTAGTCCAGCTAATTTTTTTTGTATTTTTAGTAGAGAAGGGGTTTCACTGTGTTAGCCAGGATGATCTCAATCTCCTCACCTCGTGATCTGCCTGCTTAGGCCTCTCAAAGTGCTGGGATTACAGGAGTGAGACACCAAGCCTGGCTTTTTATTTTATTTTATTTTATTTATTTTATTTATTTCATACAGA
Source organism: Colobus angolensis palliatus (assembly GCF_000951035.1). Classification (NCBI taxonomy): domain Eukaryota; kingdom Metazoa; phylum Chordata; class Mammalia; order Primates; family Cercopithecidae; genus Colobus; species Colobus angolensis. The sequence continues at coordinate 3,256,353 of NW_012115055.1, read as the reverse complement.
GTCTTGTTCTGTTACCCAGGCTGGAGTGCAGTGGCATGATCATGGCTCACTGCAGCCTCAGACTCCCAGGCTCAAGGATCCTCCCAACTCAGCCTCCCAAGTAGCTAGGACCATAGGTGCACACCATCACATCCGGCTAATTTTTGTTGTTATTGTTTTGTTTTGTTTTTGTTTTTTGTATAAATGGGGTTTCTCTGTGATTCCCAGGTTAATTTTGAATTTCTGGGTTCAAGCAATCCACCCACCTCAGTCTCCCAAAATGCTGGATTACAAATATGAGCCACTATGCCTGGCACATCTATTTCATTTGTTAGTGATTCAGCTGGACAGATGAAATCTTCCTCTCATGAAGTTCAAATTTGGATATTGCAGTTTTGTGGGAGAGATACAGACAGCAAATTTATATTAAATGTGCTTTTATTTATGATAATCATAGCTTTTTAGAAATAAAATAAAGCAGGAAGAAGTGATGAAAGAGTGGAGGAAATATCTACCTAATTTAGATTTGATTCTGAGACATGGACAGCAGAAAGTAGGTCAATTATAGAAATAACTTGGGTTATGCAATTTTAAAACCTCTAGTTAAGGGAAAGCTTGATGTGTTCAGAAAATTGAACATGGACCAATGAGTAAAGAACTCAGAGACGGAAAAGTGGTACCAGATAAAATTGGTCAAATTTTCTTTTAAGTGCATTGCAAACCCATTTGAGGGCTTAAGAAGGAGAATGATATTATTTGTTTTGTACTGCAAAAATATAATTTTGATTCATCATAGCATTGTAGGTGGAAAACAAATATGACTACTGTCTATTTTAGTAGCCTAGATACAAGATAATAGTGGTTTACACTGGGACATTGGCACTGAAGACTATAGTAATTCAATAGATAGGACAATAATTTGGGAAAGAAAATCAACAGTATAAGCTTGATATGGTAAGGAAAATAAAGCAGAAAAAAGAATTTTTTTTTTTAGGATTTTAGGAGGATAACTGGGTTTATGTTGGCCCCATCAACTGAGGTAAAAAAGATAGAAGATGGCAGCATATTCTACTTAAATAGTAGAAGGCATCATTGTTCCTATTTTACTGTGGCAATTTTGAGAGGTCTGTCAAATGTCTTATTGGAGCTCAGTGGAAAAATGAGAGGTATAGAGGGTCATATTACAGTTATCTGGACAGACCATTATATAAGATTACCTAGAGGGAAGATACTAATGGGAAAGAGCGTGTTGAATTATAAAGATTCTACAAGGAAGAACTTTTCAAAATGTAGATACCTTATAGTGTGAATAGTACCAGCAAAATAAGGTGAGTTAGAACAAAAATATAGCATGCTAAAAACAGGTGATTTGATTTACTCGAAGATACGTGAGATTGGCTGTAGTTTCAGCATTATGACAGTCATCAGCTATACACAGTGTATATCTGTAGTTTGTTATATTTACATATTTTCCCACTTAACCTGAAGACTTTTGAGTAAATAGATAGCTAAAGAAAGTACAAATACTAATACCCAAGAAATACTGAGATTTTTTTTTTTTTAAAGTCAGAAAATGGATTAGGTGCCAGTCCTGGCTATATAATGGCTTAAACATAAGTATTGCTTTTTCACTAGACTTGCTGGAGAAGCATTCTGGAAAAGGAGGTATAGATGTGGACCCTGAAGTGTACGTAACATTTGAATAGGCACTGAACCATGAGAGAAGATTTCAAATAGCAGAAACAATGCCAGTAATGTAAACAAGCACAAGGTTTATTTAGAGGATAGTGCATCTGCAACTTTAAAAGGAAAAGCCCTATGAATAAAGCTTATAGTAGCAGATAAAAGAAAATCAATGTCATAAATATTGATGACTAGATAACATAGAGTCTGAATATTCCCATTAACGATAATGCTCTCTCCAATGCAGTTTTAGGGGTGTTTTCTCCTTTTTAAATTGCTTTTCTCTGAAGAAATATTATATGTATTTACATCATCATATCAAAGAGGGCCCCCTAGAGAAAAGTAACCATGAATAGGGTAGATTGAAATAAGAGAAAGAGATTTTAAAAGAATTAGATCAGATCTCACATGATTGTTGGGTCTGTCAAGTTGATAATCCGTAGGGAGGCCAGAAACAGGCTGAAAAATCAGGCAGAAGTTGAGGCTGCAGGCAGGGGAGCAGAATTTTTTTACTTTATAGAAAACCTTAGATTTTTCACTTTTTTGTTCTTTTTTTTTTTTTTTTTTTTTTATGGGGTTTCACTCTGTCACCCAGGCTGGAGTGCAGTGGCGCGATCTCAGCTCACTGCAAGCTCCCACTCTCGGGTTCACGCCACTCTCTTGCCTCAGCCTCCTGAGTAGCTGGGACTACAGGTGCCCGCCACCAGGCCCGGCTAATTTTTTTGTAGTTTTAGTAGAGACGAGATTTCACCGTGTTAGCCAGGATGGTCTCGATCTACTGACCTTGTGATCCACCTGCCTCAGCCTCCCAAAGTGCTGGGATTACAGGCGTGAGTCACCGCGCCTGGTCTTTTTGTTCTTTTTTTGAGACAGAGTCTCGGTCTGGGTGAGGCAGGAGTACAATGGTGCACTCATGGTTCACTGCAGTCTCCAACTCCTGGAATGAGATGATCCTCCTGCCTAGGCCTCCTAAAATGCTGGAATTACAGGTGTGAGCCACCATACCCAGCTGAAGGCCTTTTAATAATTAGATGAGGGTCACACATTATACAGGATAATATCCTTTAAAGTCAATTGATTTTAGATGTTAACCAATCTACAAAATATCTTCACAGTGACAACTATATTAATGTTTCATTGAATAACTGTGTATAATAGCCTACTCAGGTTGGCATAAAATTTGTCATTATAGTCCTCTCTTTGTCAGTTAACATCTATATCCATCTATTTAAACCATACTAAATATTCAAATAAAGACAGAAATGAAGTCGTATTTTTACCTAACATGACACAATAATTCTGCATACAATAGAAAACACGTTAACCTTTTTCCCAAAAGAGGATGTGAAGTCCTTGGGTCATGGTCACCCTTCTCCTTAATATCCTAGAAATTAAATACTATGATGTAAAGTAATTATTATTAATACTTTTTATGTTATGTAATAAGAAAACAAATTGGGGGGAGAATCAAATATTTTATGTACACACATACTCATAACAAAATAAGAAATAAATCTCATAACAATTAGCTGCCCTCATTTATGCAACTGGTCACATGCTTCTGGCTGCTACCACATTCCACTACTTAGTCCACATTCTTCCTGCCCTCAGCAAGCACCTTGGCTGTTTGATTTACCTGGTGGGGTGACCAAATGTTTATTCCTGAATAGTCTGGGCCATTATTAGTCCTGCTGCCTGAACTGAGTGGTTGTAGTTTACCATTCACTTTAATCACGGGGCATGGGAATGCTAAGACGTGCCCTACAAGATCTTCTGTATTCCAGACATATTGTTCCTTACCTCTATTTTGTTGTAGCTGTCTGATTTTTCTTAATAATCAGGATCAATCACTTGAGCCAGGATAGCCACTTTCTTTTTTCCAGTTGATTCAGAGACATGAAGAGTTCACTGCGCCTGGTAGCAGTTTTAACTTCCAGGTCGGTGAGATGAATGTTGTACCTCTTTGTGGAAGGCTTTTGAAACTATGACCTCTCAGATGACTAATACAAGTTAATGTGGTGGGAACAGAAAGCAGAAGTTTTTCTAGCACATTGTTAGGGGAAATAGTGAGTGGAGCCACTTCCAAACCCACCCCTTGATTTCTGAACTCATGAATTCTGATTACAGGGTAAATGTTACCATTTATGACATGCTGATTTTAAGCACATAGAAACTTTGCTGAATATTGTCCCATATCTGCAAGGTATTTCCACTTAGCTGGTGCTGTGGTGAGTCTTCAAAAATCATACCATCGTTCTTCCAAGCCAGCTGTTTCAGGAAGATAAGTGAAGTGGTAAAACCATTGAAATCCATGAGCCTGGGCTCATAGCCATGTTTTCTTTGCCATGCAGTGAGTTACTTCAAAGAAGCAAGCTAGAATGGTAGAGCTCTACAGATGTACAGAACACAATGGTAGTGAATAAGTCATTCTGTAAGTACATGAATGGAAAATTTTGCTAACTGCATATAAGGCAGGTAAATCCATATCCAGAGTGAGTGTCTATTCTAGTAAGAACAAAATGCTGCCACTTCCAGGATAGAAACCATTCAATGCAATCAAACTGCCACCAGGATAATCTAATCACTCTGGAGAATGGTGCCATATCGGAGAATCAGTTTTAATTTCTGCTGTTGGCAGATCATGTCCTCAGTCATGTCATAGAAGTCCATGTTTCTTAGCCCATGCCTTACCTCCTTCCTTTCAACAATGACCACATTGTTCATGAACCCATTGAGCAATGCAAGATATAGCTGGGGAAAGAGACTGACTTCCATCACATCCTTTCCGTTTATTGGAGCCTCCAAGTGAAAATGGGAAAACATGATCTAGGACAACACGTAATGCTTCCTTATTGTCACCCACAACAGCCATAGGAGGAGGTTATGGAGTAATACCTTAACAACAAAATAATGACACAGTCATCTGTTTTGTATTGATTTATAAACTATGGAATGATTGACTTGTGAAGCTATTATTAAAATACTACTTATCAAATTTGATGGGTAATGGTTACAAAGAAACTTGTTTGAGATTTTTGTTATCAGTGGCATATTCGCTTTAAGTTAAGGGTTCTTCAACAGGTTCATATATATATTTGGATATATGTGTGGGTATGCACATGTGTGTGTATGTAGAAATAATGTGAATATAAAGACAACAACACAAAGTAACTTTCATCACTGTAATTCTACTGCATCATAAATGCTTTAAATACAACTGTGCCACATGCAGTGGAAACAGATACTTTGCTGACTGATGACATGATTAGGATTCTAGAATTTTAAAAAATACAGTACATATTGATTTTATTATTAGGAAATTATGGAGAATTATCTGGGTAAATATTGACACAGTAAGTCTCTAGTAATCTTGCAACCCTGTGTCTCTGATGAATACAGAATTTTAGTGGCACTCAATTATGATATAATTAACCATAGATGGTTTATTTAAAAAATTCTAGTGTCTCTGCACATAAACTGTTTCTCTTAAATATTAAAATTAAAATTCAACATATGTCTTTTGATATTTCTGATTGTGTTTATTTTGAGGAAATAGCTAACAGTAAAACTACAGCAAATGATACACATTTTAAAACAAATATCATTTATTCAATACTCAGTTGATAGAGACAAAAGATAACAAATTATTTTACTTTCAGTATAGTTTAATTCAGCAAGGAATCATTGCTTTTTTCTTCTGTGCAAAGTTTGGTCCTTAGTATTATATGTGGTAGAAAAATGAATAACCTGTACTCCCTAGTTACAATGAGCTCATAGTCAATAGAATAATACAGATTCATAAACTGGCATACAAAATATTAAGTAGTGATATCCTAAAAAAGAGCAATGCCCTCAAACTTAAGCAGGCATCAGAATTATCAGGGGGAAGTATTAAAACATAGATTGGTTGATTCCACCCCCAGAGGTTATTATTTAGCAGGTATACTGTAGGACCCAGATAATTTGAATTTCTAACAAGTTCTCATGTTGTGCTTATGCTGCTGGCTATGGAATGACACTTTAAAAATTATTGCTTTAAATGATGATAGAGGGAGATATTTGTTTTGACTTAGCTGAGAAAGGAATAATTCCCAAGGGACATGAACTTACTGTTTGATAAATTATTAGAATTTGACAGGAAGATGAAAATGTAGAGACTAATATGGAAAGAAAATAAGTCAATCACAGATACCAATGAAACAGAATGTTATAAGTGTGTGTAGAACGTGTGATTGGAGTATGAATGAGTTTATTTGATTAATGAAATGAAAACCTAGAAAATTGTGCAATAAGTATTTACTAAACATTAATATATGACTATCACAATACAATTTATGTTTAGTGAGGCAGTGCATCACACCAGTATGGCTGGAGTTACATCAAATAACAATATCAAGTTCTGACAATAATTGGTTGTAACTAAAACTTCATCCATTTCTGGTTGATGTGTAAAATATCACACCATTTTTCAAAAATTCTTTGTCAGATTTTTATAATGTTAAACAGACCCTTAGCCTATGACTCAGACATAGGCTGAGTTTTATCCCTACATAAGTTACCAAGAGTAATAAAAAAGTCTACAAAAAGACAAATGCATCAGTGTTCAAAGAAGTTTAATCATATCAGATCTTAATTTCAAACTGTAATCAACAAAAGTCCATTAAAGGGTGAATGGGGAAAGAAAATGCACAAATATGGGTGAATCTGAAAATTATTATGCTAGGACTACAATGGAGTACAAAATGTATAATTCCAATTTTTAAAAACTTTTAGAACAGGTAAAGTTAATCTATGGTGATTGCTATCACGTTACTGGTTTTCTAGGATAGGGAGTGGGGATGCGTAAATAGAAATCTACATGACAAAAATTTCTGGGTTATGGAAAGCTTCCATTATTTGACAGAGGTGGTCAGGTGGAGTAATCTTACTAAAATGAAATTAATGGAATTTATTAAAAGACTAGCTGTTGTTCATAATGGTGAAAACAGAGAAATTTACGGTGACTTTTGTTTTAAGCCTACATAGCGCATGTGTGATATTAGTAAATAAAGTAGAAAAACCAAAATCCAAAAGTAAAAGCAGTATTTGTAGATATCGTGGATTTCTATTGTTGTATGATAAATTACAATAAATGTAGTGGCTTAGACAACACACCTACACTATTTCTATGGTTCAATAATCCAAGCAAGGCTTAGCTGGACTATTTCTGGATTCCCAAGGCTGACGTCAAGTCATTATTTAGCCTGCACTCTCATCTTGAGGTTTGCCTGGGAAATAATCGACTTCTGAGCTCTCTCAGGTTGTTGTCAGAATTTATTGAGTTGTTTAATATGTGGAGCAATTCTTCTTGTATTTTTTTATTTCTCATTTAATTATTCTGTAATCAGGGAACATAATTGTAAAGAGATTTTTTTATTATTTATTGGAACTCATTCTATGGATCAATATGTGGTCAATCGTGGTGAATATTTCACATAAGATTGAAATAATGTTTATCCCGCAGTTGTTATCTATAGTGTTCTACAAATAACAATAAGTTTATGATGGTTGACACTGTCATTCATATCTTTTACATTATGTTTTATGTCTGGTTGGTTGCTCTGTACATTAATGTGAGATGTGTCTTAAAGTATTCCACTATGTGGATTTAACAATTTTGCCAGAAGATCATGCCTTATTTATACACTTTACAGTGTATTTAAATAATTTTTATATTATACGTTGTATTAATATTTTCTAATTGCTATCTATAGGAAGAGAATCGTTCATGCAACCACAATGCTTTTTGCCATTGTGAGTATAATGTCAGCTTAAATGGGTTTAACAAATGTGCAGTTTTTGAATCAAAGGCAGTTATAATTAGTGCTTGATGGATTTTTCTTGATTTTAAAATGAGATTCTCATTATGTAATGTAAAATCTATATTTTTTGTATTGATTATATTTTGAAACAAATACTCTGAATTCTTGTTAAGAATTTTGTTATAATGTCAGGTTTAAGGCATTATGATTATGACATTTTGACTAGTTAATTTATGACTTGTGGAACATATTAATGATTTAGTTATTGAATTCATTACTCCCCAGTTGAATCCTGGCCTCCTAGCTCATATTCCTATGATTTTCTTACTAGTGTTTGCTTCACAGGCTTTTCCAATAGAGGAACAATTAAGGTGATATGTAGATGAGAGTTTTCTGCTTACTGATAGACATGAGCTAACACACTGCTGTATTAATCTTCTCTCATTCCTTTCATCAATATAGAGAAGAACCATATCATTTATTCATTTAGGTGATTTATCTCATCTTCTTAAGTTGTGTAAATCAATCAAGGCAAAATGGGGAGACAAAATAGGTTCTCTTTATAGTCAAAACCTTAGAATTGTATGCATGAGAGTTAGCATGTGTGCTTTATATACTCTGCAACAAAGGCAGCCTTTATATAGGATGCAAAGAATACATATGTTTTGAATATTTAATGGATAATCTACATGTGTCCTATGAGGTATTTTGGATTTCCTGCATTTTGGAGATTAATGTAATTTTAGATAAAATCCAAAATTCCAACTACTTTGAAAGTCAAGTCTTTTCCATTATTTTTCACTTAATTTCTCATGTCCTCCATGGCAAGTTCTGTGACTGGTTCTTGTCTTAATATTATAGTCTCACTATTTTTAAATCAAAAAAGAAACTTAGATAATTCCTTGGCCACATTATAGAGCACATAGACATCTGCTATTCATTTTGCTAATACTACTTGATCTCTCTTTTGGCTTCTCAAGTTAGTTTTGTAATGATTTCTTGTTTAATTTCCTTCTGGGGGGTTAACATTTTCTGCTTTCTTATTTAGAGAAATTCAGTTTCCTCTCTAGGGGCTTCTTCATTTTTCAGGACAAAATCATTAGTATTCTAAATAGCAACTTTATTTTATATACCAACAAGAAATATATTATATTTATATGTCTCCATATATGTTTCAGAATTACCATCATTGAAATAAAATTTAAAAGATAATATGCAGGAATTTTTTTAAAAAGTTTTTTTTTCTTTTTCTATGTTATAGCATATGACAAAAATTCAATCTAAAGGAAGTAATATTTATATTACATACAATTTGAATTTATGCTCTGTATAAAGATTATGTTGCTTTAAACAATATATTGTTCATTATATTAGTCAGCTCAGGTTTCCAAAACAAAATACCACAGACTGGATGGCTTAAACAATAGAAATGTGTTTGCTCACAGTCAGGAGGCTGAAAATCTGAGATCGGCGTGTCCACATGTTCAGGTTCTGATGAGGGTTCTCTCACTGGCCTGCAGATGGCTGCCTTCTTACTGTGTCATCACCTGGTGCAGAGAGGGAGAGAAAGAAAGAGAGATCTTTTTGTCCTTATAAGGCCATAGTCTTTTATAACCTCTTTAACATCTAAATATCTTATAAAGACTCTGTCTCCAATACAGTCACACTAGGGATTAAAGCTTCAACTTACGAATTTGGGGAGAGTACTGTTCAGTTCATAGCGGTCATTCCTGAATACTTACTACCAAAATAGTAATGTATTGGCCTTGATGAATATTTATTCTCTGGATAGTTTACATTTATTGTTATAGCTTTCCTTCATGTTGTATTTTAATATTTTGAAATATTTGTAACGGTTTTCTTTGAAAATGTGAGAATACTTGTTATGGATCAATGTCATGAAAATGTGTACAAAAATTAATTATATTATTTAAATAACAAAAATATTAAAATTATTTTTAATTTTTCATATTAAACTCCTTTTGAATATCTATTCTAGTAAATAAATTTGTTAACAAAAGTTAGTTTTTACGTAAAGTAATGATGACTCCCAAACATTCCTACTTTAAAATGTCCATCAGTTTTTCTTCATTTACTTCTTCTGAAGCATCTATTAGTAAAGTGACATGGTCTGTGAAAAAAATCACCTAGGGAAAGAGCAATGTTAAGTGATGTTAGGATGTAGTCACCTATGGTCCAATCAACAAAGAACATTTGCTAAACTAAATGTGCACATCAACTACTCAGAAAGCATTTACAAATATTTCCTAAAGTCTATTTTTTCAGTATTCTTAATAGCCAATATCTACATAGGCTAATTAAAAAATAAATTTGGTATTTCTATTTTAAGATTGTATTACAATTGTAAAGAGAAACTCAGTGCTTCTGGATCTTTATAAACTTCAAATTATTTGATTTCATTTAGGCAAGTACACTTTGTGAAGAAAATATGTAAACATTCAGGTTAAACAAAATTTGAAAAACACATGCACAATCATTTATAGAGAGATTTTCTTACATAAATTATTCAGATATGATAGCATCACAAAGAGGAAATATGTTTATATTTGGTATTTTCTAGGTAAGAGAGCTACTGGCATTTAGTCACTAATTCTGACTTGTAGAGTTTTCTGTTTTCTAATACCTTCAAGACAAACAAATTAGATTTAAAAAAAGAAAATAGCTTTTCTTGCACATGTCTGTTCTCATATACTAACTTTCCATTTATTTGTCTTCTTTTTCTTTATTTTTAGAACAGATATGATTATTTGCTTAGCTATTTGCCCCAAAATGAAAGTGTACCTTGCAAGAAATTTTAAATGTACTGTATTTTAATTTTTCTCCTTTTAAAAAAATAGATACAGACTACTGGGGACTTTCTTTTAAAATCTTGACATTATGAAGTGTCTATAAAATTTTTAATACCACAAAAGCTTTTGAATTTCATGAAAGCATTTTATCAAATGCCTATGAGAGACTGTGCCACCATTGGTAAATAAGGAAATAACAATGTCAAGAATTAAGAATTTCTTATTCTTAATGAGAAAATAAAGGATATTCATGAGCACATGAGTTATTTGAGTTATTATAGTTGAAGATAAATTATGTGTAAATTATAAATGGTATAATAAATTGTGTGATGCTATTTTAAAATGGCATAATTTGTCTTTTTGCAGAAAACAGAATATTAAATTTATGTTGCTAAATAAACAAGTAACATTTGAGATAAATCCAAACAATATAAGGTTATTGTTAGAATTGCATACATATAATACAGTATTGACACTAACTTGTGTTCAGTGGATCAATTTATTTGGAAAGCCGTATGCAGATTCAGAGGTTATCTATTCAAGAATGAACGCTATGTGTAACAGTTATTATTTAGTCATCTGAGGGAAAACGGATTGCATGATCTCCAGTTTCTTTATCTTTCATATCAATTGTATCTCTCATAATCAACTCACATCTTATGTGGGAGAAACACAGAATCATATTTAATATCATGAGAATAAATATTTAACTTAAAAACATTGACACAAATTACTGAGGAAAATATAACTCCTTAAATAGGAAGAACAAAAAGTTTCAGAAAAATATGTTACCATGGAATCTGCTTAATGCATTCAGCATTCTATAAAGAAAAAGAAACTGAAGAAAATATACACACGTGGTTTCAGATGGAAGCATGGAGGGTGTTGGAATTATATTGCAAATGGGAACTTTGAAAATATAGAGAAATTCTGCAGAATTTTTTTAGAAAATAAATATGAAGAAAAATCTTCAAAAGCTTGAGAAAAAGAGAAAAGGCAGATTTGCTGATCTGTTTGTTTCATCACAAAAATCATTACTTGAGGCAAATGAACAAATAAGATGAAAGTACTTGTAGAGAAAAATTTTGTTTTAGGATCACACATCCCAAATATGAATGCAGGTACCATGCCCATGCCTGGATTATTGGGACTTGGATTGTCACTGAAAATGAAATGTATCAAATGTTCATGTTTGCCCTAACTTAAATTCAATAAATATGAGACTTGATGTGATCTTTCAAAGGGGAGAGAAATTCTTCATTTTACTCTATATCTATTATGTTATCCAAAATACAAACTTGGAGCAGAAAATTTTGACCCACTTCATCGTAAAGAAAAGTCCTTTGTGATAGCTATTTCAGTGGCAACCTATTGTGTTTCTAGCAATGTACTTTATGCATTCTTTATCTAAATAACGTTTCCTCAATTCAAATGATGTAGAAATTTCTAGGTATTTTGTATTAGTATTATTACAGTCTTTTAGATGACTGGCAGGAACCTGAGGCAGTCAGAGTGCCTCATGTGTTTAAACCATTGGGACATAAATATACCATCCGGTTCTCTGTGTGCAGGAAAGTGAAAAGTTAGAAAATAATGATATAATTCTCTCAACTGTCCTATTGAGTAGTCATTGTTGTTATCCTCATTCTGTTTATATTTGTGCTGAAAGCAGTTCAGTATTTTATTTTATTTTATTTGAGATAGGGTCTTGCTCTGTGGCCCAGGCTGGAGTGCAGCGGCCTGATCTTGACTCACTGCAACCTCTGCCTGTTGTGTTCAAGTGACTCTCTGGCCTCAGTATCCCGAGCAGCTGGGATTACATCTCTACTAAAAATACAAAAAATTAGCCAGGCGCGGTGGCGGGCACCTGTAGTCCCAGCTATTCAGGAGGCTGAGGCAGGAGAATGGTGTGAACCCAGGAGGCGGAGCTTGCAGTGAGCCGAGATCACGCCACTGCACTGCACTCCAGCCCGGGCGACAGAGGCTCCATCTCAAAAAAAAAAAAAAGATATCCTAGGGAAAACACTGTTACTGTGTGGCTTGAAAGTGATTTTGTACTCTGGCAGTAGACTACCTGGTAGTAGATACTACAACCAATTCCATTATTCACTGATGTGCTGAGGTCATGTATTTTGAATTATAAGCACTGTATCCAGATTGTATGAACAGTTACAAATGGGTAGTGAAGTGGATGACTGTCAAAATCATATTACTAGTTTTCATGCAAAGATATTATGAATGGATTTCTGAATTTATTGAAGAACATGCATTAGAAAGATAACCAAATAATAACTTTCACTCAGATAACTCTCTTTGTATTTGACCCCCGTCAATGCATACATTATATTATTCCATAATATGAAAGAGAGTATTCACTAGTTCTTATCAAAATTTTCCCCATAAGTTGCTGAGGTGATAGTGAACTCTGAAATCTAGGAAAGGTATGGAAGTAAAATGTATATTTTCTATAAGGCACACAAAAGCATTTTTCGTGGATCATAGTTTCTCCAAATTGACAAATCAACAACAATGACCTCTTGGATAAGAATGGTCTACAGTAGGATATGCAGCTGCTGGGACACCATTATAATAGCAAAATTAAGCAACATCCTTGAATCTTACTTACACAGCTCATTCATTTAGGCAGGTATCCTCTAATTTCAGATTTAGGAAAACATTGTGCTTACAGGATTTTTCTTTTCTTTGAGTAGGAAATAATTTGTAATAGCTTTTATTTCAGATATCAATACAGTAATACAGATTCCATGTCTGACATTTTACTAGCTTTCTAGACATGCCTCTGGCAAGGCATCATATAAAGGAATGAAGTCTGTAAACTCAAAGTGTTTGAGAGACCGGTAAACCCTGGTAAAAAAAGGATCCAGTTTCAGCTTTCTA
>NW_012115055.1:3233237-3238587 GCF_000951035.1 Colobus angolensis palliatus | reverse complement strand
TCTGTGTCCTTCGCGCTGGGAGTTGGAGACTGGAGCTGTTCCTATTCGGCCATCTTGCTCCGCCCCCCCCCCCGCAAACTATTTTTTTAAATGAGATTTCTTCTGATTTTCGGTCGAACATGTGAAGAGTTGGGAAGCTATTACTCCTATACTCACAACCGGAAAAAAAAACTGAACAAACTAATATTCAACAACTCTTCTAGGTTTATGAAATAATTGGAGTCACCAGGCAAACCATTGCCATGAAAAATGAAGAGAAAGGCCATTACAAAGAATCACAGCTTACTGAGAGTAGATGTCCAGAATCAGAAACCAGCCAATGGAGTCAGTGCTGGTAGGAATACTTCAACTGAGAGGACAAATTGCTGAAGGCTCATTGTGAATTAGCTTGGGAATTAAAAATTCAGTGACCCAGTCACAAGGGCTCATTAGTTTTAGTTCCACGAACCCCATCAGGTTTCTAAGATGAAGACCAGAGAAAAATCTCATGCTTTGGGTAAAGAGAAAGAAAAAGTAGCCATTTTGAAATTGCTCAGTATATTTCTTCTCTTTAACAAAGGGTTCCTATGTGTTTTATCAAAACCTAATTGAGTAGAGGAAGGAAATTAACCCACCTCCCGATCCCTCTAGTCTTCATTTTCGCATAAAGATGGAAAACAAAACAAAAAGCTGAGAAGGACATTTGAAAATCATAGCCAGATGCTCACTAAAACTGAGACCTAATCACAGGAGTGCAGAGTATCACCCTTCCATACACACCTTACCACCACACCAACTATCACAGAGAAAAAGAGACAAGGCAAGTTAGATAGGCAGTAATAAATATAATAGAGGTTCATATCCTATATAGAATGGTTAGAAATGGTAATGGATGACCTTCATTAAATAAAAAATAATAAGCTAACAAGAAAGTTGAAGAAATTGAGAGGTGAGTCATGTGACTGCCTGAAGCAAATGTTCCCAGCATAAAACAACAACAACAAACAGGTGTAAATTATCTGAGGACTGGGTTTGCTTGGTGTGTTCAAAGAATAACAAATATGAGACTATCACTATAATGAAGAGAACGTGGTAAAAGTTAAGATCAGAGCCATGGTTAGGGGCAATCATGAGACCTTATAGGCCATCATAAGGAATTCAGCTTTTAATTGCAATGAGCTAAAAAGTTATAAAATGATTTTTTAATAGAGCAGTTACAAGACCTTACCACTCTGGATTCATAGGGGCAGGCTGAAACAAAAAATCTAGTTAAAAGATGACACAATGTATATTTAATTATTTAGACTAGATGTTAAGGAGTTTGGGAGTTTTGTTTTTTTCCTGAGAAACACCATAATTTATTCAAGTGCTTATAGATAATAAATAAATAAATAAATAAAATGTATCATTGTCATTAATATATATGCATACTTACATGTACATGCATATCTAGCCAAAAAAACACCACAATCCTGATCACATTTATCACTAAGTAGATATGAAAAATGTCTCACAAAACGTTCTTGGGTGCTATAAAGACCTCCTCTAAAATAATTATGTTATCTATGTTTTCCATTATCTTTCTTATTAAGGGATTCCACTTTTTTCTAACACAAACTCTAATGGCAAACAATGTACTAGTTTGCTTTGATGATAAAATTTCAGATTGCTATAGGACTTTAAAAATCATCTAGTGTTTGTCACACTTCATTGATCATTGGAGTCACCTGGAACACATAAAAGCACAAACTTCCCAAATCCTGGAGTTTCTGACACTGTAGTTGAGAGTAAAGACTGAATCTCCCTTTTTAAATGTGCCTTAAGAAGATTACAATGATCACTCAGATTTGACAACCATTCGTTATAGAGTTGAATACTCTCTACTTCATCTGTGCTGATTGTTATTTGATTTGTAATTGAATACTTTTGGTGATAGAGAGCTTTCATCTTAATAAAATGCTTTTTCTTTTGGGATATCTCTTTTGTGTTTTTTTTTTTTTTAATTTTAAAGATTAAGCCCTTTGCAGAATATTTATCATTTTAGTCATTTTTATATATCTCTTGTCACTTCTCATATTCAATAAAACATAAATTTCAAATTGATTCTAAGCTATATTTTGAATTTGTCCAATAAGCTTTATTTCCTCTGCTCCACCCTATATCCAGCCCACATCTTTGCCTGGTGTACCACAATATTACCCTGATATTTTCTTTTAAAATGTTACATCTATAATCTCATATTCACATTTATTCAATTCATTCATCATACAACATTTGAAATGATCTATTAGTTATCCAAATAGTCATGTGCATTACTCAGACTCCTCTCTCCTGCAAGGATGCTTTCTCTCTCCATACCTATCTACTACTATTTTCATTCATTTCTTCTCTTTGTCTCTGGCTTATGTTGATTATCTTGGCAAATAATATTTTCTCAGCCAAGATCACTCTCCTCTTCCTTTTAACTTGTTTTGCAAGCATTGTATCCTCAATATCAATGTTAATACCTTAGAGAATTGTTTCTTTATCATAAAGACTAGTGGAGTTCTCCTTGTTACATAATGTTCTAAACATTCTTGTTGTCTTTTTTCTTCTGCTCCTTCTCCTTGTTGCTGTTTCTCTTCCTCCTCTTCATTTTTCTCTTTCTCCTCTTTCTAATTCTCCTCTTTCACTATACCTAAATATGAATAAGGAGCAAAACTGCATAATTTTGCATTAATATATATTTCCTCAAAACAGTAGGCACAATCCTTGCCACATATTTTGTATTTAATAACAAATTGGTATGTCCCAAGAAATTCTAGAGAAAAAAACTTTAAGGGAGAAGATGATGTATTATTCATAGTCCAGTCATAAAATAAAAACCACATAATAATTAGAACACTAAATTTTTAATCTAAAATTTATTTACTAGTTAATAACACATTAAATATTAGGGAAAAATGAAGTGATAAAACAAGTGTAGTGTATACTGAGAAAAATTACTACCTTTATTGCTGAGGCAGAGTACAAAGGAAAGAACAAATGTGGAAGATCCCCAATCCAAGGCTGAAATTTAGATCTGACAATAGAATATGAGAATGTCTTCTACTGCATGGTAGAGAAATTGTGTATGATGTTGCAAGTCAAGGATTGGCAAAGAGCAAATCTCTATGGAGATGTTAAAACACTTGCTGAGAAACTGACTGAGGTGAGAGGCAGAAGTCACTGAGAAACTTCCCCTGGGGGTGCTATAAAAACGTACTGGATATCCTCATTCTAGAGCACCTGCAAAACTCACTTGGAAGCTGTCCAGGTAGAATCTGCTACAACTTGGTTAGCATATATAAATAAAAATATATATTACAACAAAGAGGTATTATAACCAAGCTTAGGTAGGTTCAGAAGTTACTGTAAGTTTCACGTTCAGGTGGCTAAGATGCTTTCAACACTGATTGCTATTGTATTAGCTCCTTTCCCACAATTTATGGTTATGGTTCCCTGGGGTGTTCCTTATGACTAGTTGGCAGAAAAACAAAACAAAACAAAACAAAACACACTCACAATGGCTGCTTTACATATATGTTGACCTGATATGCTAGTACCACCCAAAGGTGGACAACAGTGGCACTGCAGCCTCACACAAGAATGTCCCTAAAGAATAATTGAAAGACAAATTTATCCCATTGGGCAGAACTTGAGGCAGTGCATTTAGTTGTCCAATATGTCTAGAATGAGAGAGGCCAACAGTACAGGTCTACATTATTTATGAAAAGTTGATAATGGTTTGGTTGAATGTTCAGGACTTTGGAAAAAATAGGATTGGAAGATTGGTGACATAGAAATCTGTAAAAGTATCTGGAAGGACATTTTAGAATTGGCACAAACTGTGAATATATTTGCTCCAGTGTGAGTATACACCAAAGGACATTCCCAGGAGATAAGATTCTAAAGTATCAGGTGGGTAAAATAAAATGCTCTATGGATATTGGTTAGTATCTTTTCCAAGCCCATCCAATGCTGTCTTAATAGGTCCATGAACAAAATGATCATTGTGGTAAAAATGGAGGCTACACATTAACTCAACAACATGGAATTTCTCTTAGTAAGGCTGACCTGACAATAATTCTGAGTGCCTAATACATTAATATGGAGGCTAACAATGAGGACTAGATTTGATAGCATTACCTTGGTAGGCTAAATATCCTCATAGCTGTTGGTTAGATTGGACCTCTTCCATCATGGAAGGGGAGAGATTTGTTCTTATTTAAATAGGTATATTTGGGATATGAATTGCCTTCTTCCTACATAATACTTCACCAACACCATCTGTTTTTAGCCAGTTCAGGCTGCTGTTACAAAGTACCATAGACTAGGTAGCTCACAAACAACAGAAATTTATTTCTCACAGTTACGGAGGCTGGGAAATTCAGAATCAAATTGCTGGCAGATGTGATGCTTGGTAAGGGCCCATTTCCTGGTTTGTATACAGCACCTTCTCACTGTGTCCTCACATGCAGAAAGGGTAAATTAGCTCCTTGAGTCTTTTAAAAGGGCACTAGGCCCATTCATGAGCGCTCTGCCCTTGTACCTCTCCTAAGCCCCGCTGTCTAATGCTATCACATTGTAGATTAGAATTTCAAGGTATGAATTGGGGGTTGGGGAAAGGGACACAGACATTCAGATCATAGCATCATCATTCATGATCCTCCAGAATACCTTACCCACATTGACGATATTCCTCACAGCAACATTCATGAAGAAACCCATTTCTCAGCAAAGGAAGAGTGGCGATTGGTTCATGCTCAGGAAATTAACTTCTTGTAACATGTAGCCCAACGCACTTTTGGATGAGTAGTGGCTGAGTTAATTTAAAAATAAAATGGTTTCTTGAAGATTTAGTAATGGTACCCACTGGGAGATAACATTCTAAAGGAATTTAACATGTGACTTGTATTATTTTAATCAGAAGACATTATAGTTGTTTGTCTTCCCAGAGGTCACTATGCATGAGTCCAGAAGTCAAGTAGTGGAAGTAAGGGAGACTCTGCTCACTATTCTTTCTAAATATCCTCTCTGAATATTTGCATTCTCTCTTGGAAACCTTGGGCTCTGCCTGTTTTTATAGGTGTTATTTCCTAAGGCTTGGATGCTTCAACTAGGAGATACAACACTCATTCAATTGTAGAATGAGACTGCCTTTAGGCAATTTGGGAATCCTTTTCCCATTGAATAAGCAGGCAGAAAAGAAGGGTTACTCTGCCAGCTGAAGCTATTAATGCCAATTACCAAGGAGATATTTTGTTGCTGCTACACTGTGAAGGCAAGGAGGACTATGTCTGAAATCTACAGGTGCTTTTTTTTTTTTTTTATTTTTATTATACTTTAAATT